>NW_027553112.1:0-191470 GCF_045843805.1 Urocitellus parryii
TGCTGAGGATCGAACCCGGGCCGCACGCATGCCAGGCGAGCGCGCTACCGCTTGAGCCACATCCCCAGCCAAACAGAGGAGACTCTCTTAATGTTTTTGTCATCTGCGTACCTCACTTTCTTAGAGTGTTCTATTTTAAAATCAAGAAGATGATTTCCATAAATTAGATTACATTAAAATTAAAAGTATTCACTAAAATAAACTCCTTTTTAAAATTGATTCTTAAGACATTTTACTTAAAACCATTTTTTGTATTAGGTACTTTACACAAAGTTTTTTCATGGTATATGTACTCTGATTCCACATAAAAAAACAATCCATTAAACAGGGAATACAGGGAATATGTTTCACAAATTTGTCATTTTATTTACTCTCTCTCTCTCTCTCTCTCTCTCTCTCTCTCTCTTTCTTCTTCTTCTTCTTTTTCTTCTTCTTCTTCTTCTTCTTCTTCTTCTGCTTCTTCTTCTTCTTCTTCTTCTTCTTCTTCTTCTTCTTCTTCTTCGTGAACATACCTGAAGGAGTAATAAATAAAATTTTAATGTAACATATTGAGTGAAAACGTGGAATTAAAGTAAATTTTTCTTTCTTTCTTTCTTTTTTCTTTCTTTCTTTCTTTCTTTATTTTTCTTTCTTTCTTTCTGTATTTCTTTCTTTCTTTTTCAGTAAATGCTCACTCTGAAAATAATATCATTGTTTTAATGGAGAGATTTTCAAATTGTTTTCTGAAAAGTAAATATTTTAATCTTTGTGGTAGGCATGGTGGGTAGATTTATCTCACATTATTTGATTCTACCATTGTAGAATTCAATAAACCATAGACAGTATGTAAATAAATCTAGTTATCAATTAATTTTTCTTGGGTCAGGTCTTTAGTGTTGTATTGACAAAGTCCACACTGAACCTCAGGTTGTCAAGGACAAATAAGTTTTGTTTTAGTATGTTTTCTGAATTTGCATTAAATACAATTATTTTGGTTTTGTGTGTAAAGATAAATTTTAATAAACACAGGTTCCACAAAAGTCCTACTGCTAAGTCAAACAAAATATTTAATACTCTACACAGAAACTCTGAAACATTTTCAAAGAAATATTTAAAAGCCTAAATAAATATGGTCAGATCCTTGCTCATGAATTAGAAGAGTCAGTGTGGCAAAACTGTTCACTTTCAACAAAGTTACCTGTAGATTCATTTTAGTAGTAAACAAAAATCTCCAGAGTGTGTGTGTGAGTGTGTGTGTGTGTATGTGCTTGTGTCTGTGTGTGTGCTATGTGTTTATGTGTGTATCTAAATTAGTAAGACGTTTTAAAAATTTTAGCATTGGCATGTTGAATAAGGCAGAAATATTTTTGAGAAGTGAATCATTAGATACCAAAAGTTTTTTTTTTTTTTTTCCGATTTTAGAAAAATAGTTTTCAGTGGCTCTGGGTGAGGAACAGTGTGTAGATGCCGAGTGCTCGGTTACATCAGGCAGCAGCCCCTCGAGGTGGTCCGTGGGTCCCCCTGCTGGTGGAAAAGATCCTCCCGGTTCTCCTTCTCCCGCACCACAGAAGACTGCTTCACTGCTCCTGTGGCCACTTCCTCTCCATCGGCGTGGACCAGCACAGTGCGGAAACTTTCGCCCGAGCCCCAGCTGCTCTGGCTCTTCCACACCAGGGTGGCGGGGGGCTGTGGGCCACCCCGGCACCAGCTGCCCACACCGTGACTGTCTGGCCGGCCCGCAGGACGTACTTGGGTGTGAACTTACAGGCGATCTCATCGCCCTCCAGGACCTGCCTCTTAATCCTCCAGTTCCCCAGGGACTGATCCTTGTCTGAGTCCTTCTTGAGCCGCAGGAACCTGCCCTCCAGGTCAGTCTCCTCCGTGCTGACGCTGCAGGTGGCCGAGGCCTGCTGGGCCAGGAGGAAGCTGCTGCTGCTGCTGCCCGAGCCAATGCTGCCCGAGCCAATGCCACTTGAGCCGCTGCCTGGGGGCTCCTCCGCCTCCAGACACAGCCGCTTGCTTCGGCTTGAACGCCCAGCTCTGGACATGCTGCTGCTGCTGCTCCAGGTGGCCCGTGAGATGGTGACCCGTGAGGAGGGGCTGGGAGCCAGCTTCAGCCTCTCCTCCTCGCCCTCTAGGAGCTTGCGGTAGGCGCTGATCTCCATGTCCAAGGTCAACTGGACGTCCAGCAACTCCTGGTACTCGGCCAGCTGTTGCTGCATCACATCACGCATCTCCATCATCTCCTGCTCCTTGGCGTCCAGCGTCTTCCGGAACTTCTCCCGCTCCTCAGTCCTGGCCCCTTCCAGCTCTCGGATGCGGTCCTCAGCAGCACTGGCCTGCTTCTGGAGGCTGGAGATCTGGTAGCTGGGGGACTCGATCCGCATGCGGGCCTCCTTCAGCTCCTCACCGGCAGCATACCAAAAGTTTTTATGAACACTTTTTAAGCTACAGTAATCAAGGCAGCTTTTTATAATACAAAAATATTCACAGAAAATTAGAATTAATCCTGAAACATAGTCACATAGACATGGAAATTGTATTGGAAACAAACCTACTACCGATCAACTTTATATTACACCATGTGTGGAAGTTAAATATACAAATGCAATCGGATGAAATCTGACTACTATTATATATCATACAAAAAAGAGATCAATGCAGAAAATAAATAAATATTTTTGAAGTTTGTAGAGGAGACTCTCTTTTTTTTTTTAAATATTTATTTATTTTTAGTTCTTGGCGGACACAACACCTTTGTTTGTTTGTGGTGCTGAGGATCGAACCCGGGCCGCACGCATGCCAGGCGAGCGCGCTACCGCTTGAGCCACATCCCCAGCCAAACAGAGGAGACTCTCTTAATGTTTTTGTCATCTGCGTACCTCACTTTCTTAGAGTGTTCTATTTTAAAATCAAGAAGATGATTTCCATAAATTAGATTACATTAAAATTAAAAGTATTCACTAAAATAAACTCCTTTTTAAAATTGATTCTTAAGACATTTTACTTAAAACCATTTTTTGTATTAGGTACTTTACACAAAGTTTTTTCATGGTATATGTACTCTGATTCCACATAAAAAACAATCCATTAAACAGGGAATACAGGGAATATGTTTCACAAATTTGTCATTTTATTTACTCTCTCTCTCTCTCTCTCTCTTTCTTCTTCTTCTTCTTCTTTTTCTTCTTCTTCTTCTTCTTCTTCTTCTTCTTCTTCTTCTTCTTCTTCTTCTTCTTCTGCTTCTTCTTCTTCTTCTTCTTCTTCTTCTTCTTCTTCTTCTTCTTCTTCTTCGTGAACATACCTGAAGGAGTAATAAATAAAATTTTAATGTAACATATTGAGTGAAAACGTGGAATTAAAGTAAATTTTTCTTTCTTTCTTTCTTTTTTCTTTCTTTCTTTCTTTCTTTCTTTATTTTTCTTTCTTTCTTTCTGTATCTCTTTCTTTCTTTTTCAGTAAATGCTCACTCTGAAAATAATATCATTGTTTTAATGGAGAGATTTTCAAATTGTTTTCTGAAAAGTAAATATTTTAATCTTTGTGGTAGGCATGGTGGGTAGATTTATCTCACATTATTTGATTCTACCATTGTAGAATTCAATAAACCATAGACAGTATGTAAATAAATCTAGTTATCAATTAATTTTTCTTGGGTCAGGTCTTTAGTGTTGTATTGACAAAGTCCACACTGAACCTCAGGTTGTCAAGGACAAATAAGTTTTGTTTTAGTATGTTTTCTGAATTTGCATTAAATACAATTATTTTGGTTTTGTGTGTAAAGATAAATTTTAATAAACACAGGTTCCACAAAAGTCCTACTGCTAAGTCAAACAAAATATTTAATACTCTACACAGAAACTCTGAAACATTTTCAAAGAAATATTTAAAAGCCTAAATAAATATGGTCAGATCCTTGCTCATGAATTAGAAGAGTCAGTGTGGCAAAACTGTTCACTTTCAACAAAGTTACCTGTAGATTCATTTTAGTAGTAAACAAAAATCTCCAGAGTGTGTGTGTGAGTGTGTGTGTGTGTATGTGCTTGTGTCTGTGTGTGTGCTATGTGTTTATGTGTGTGTGTATCTAAATTAGTAAGACGTTTTAAAAATTTTAGCATTGGCATGTTGAATAAGGCAGAAATATTTTTGAGAAGTGAATCATTAGATACCAAAAGTTTTTTTTTTTTTCCGATTTTAGAAAAATAGTTTTCAGTGGCTCTGGGTGAGGAACAGTGTGTAGATGCCGAGTGCTCGGTTACATCAGGCAGCAGCCCCTCGAGGTGGTCCGTGGGTCCCCCTGCTGGTGGAAAAGATCCTCCCGGTTCTCCTTCTCCCGCACCACAGAAGACTGCTTCACTGCTCCTGTGGCCACTTCCTCTCCATCGGCGTGGACCAGCACAGTGCGGAAACTTTCGCCCGAGCCCCAGCTGCTCTGGCTCTTCCACACCAGGGTGGCGGGGGGCTGTGGGCCACCCCGGCACCAGCTGCCCACACCGTGACTGTCTGGCCGGCCCGCAGGACGTACTTGGGTGTGAACTTACAGGCGATCTCATCGCCCTCCAGGACCTGCCTCTTAATCCTCCAGTTCCCCAGGGACTGATCCTTGTCTGAGTCCTTCTTGAGCCGCAGGAACCTGCCCTCCAGGTCAGTCTCCTCCGTGCTGACGCTGCAGGTGGCCGAGGCCTGCTGGGCCAGGAGGAAGCTGCTGCTGCTGCTGCCCGAGCCAATGCTGCCCGAGCCAATGCCACTTGAGCCGCTGCCTGGGGGCTCCTCCGCCTCCAGACGCAGCCGCTTGCTTCGGCTTGAACGCCCAGCTCTGGACATGCTGCTGCTGCTGCTGCTCCAGGTGGCCCGTGAGATGGTGACCCGTGAGGAGGGGCTGGGAGCCAGCTTCAGCCTCTCCTCCTCGCCCTCTAGGAGCTTGCGGTAGGCGCTGATCTCCATGTCCAAGGTCAACTGGACGTCCAGCAACTCCTGGTACTCGGCCAGCTGTTGCTGCATCACATCACGCATCTCCATCATCTCCTGCTCCTTGGCGTCCAGCGTCTTCCGGAACTTCTCCCGCTCCTCAGTCCTGGCCCCTTCCAGCTCTCGGATGCGGTCCTCAGCAGCACTGGCCTGCTTCTGGAGGCTGGAGATCTGGTAGCTGGGGGACTCGATCCGCATGCGGGCCTCCTTCAGCTCCTCACCGGCAGCATACCAAAAGTTTTTATGAACACTTTTTAAGCTACAGTAATCAAGGCAGCTTTTTATAATACAAAAATATTCACAGAAAATTAGAATTAATCCTGAAACATAGTCACATAGACATGGAAATTGTATTGGAAACAAACCTACTACCGATCAACTTTATATTACACCATGTGTGGAAGTTAAATATACAAATGCAATCGGATGAAATCTGACTACTATTATATATCATACAAAAAAGAGATCAATGCAGAAAATAAATAAATATTTTTGAAGTTTGTAGAGGAGACTCTCTTTTTTTTTAAATATTTATTTATTTTTAGTTCTTGGCGGACACAACACCTTTGTTTGTTTGTGGTGCTGAGGATCGAACCCGGGCCGCACGCATGCCAGGCGAGCGCGCTACCGCTTGAGCCACATCCCCAGCCAAACAGAGGAGACTCTCTTAATGTTTTTGTCATCTGCGTACCTCACTTTCTTAGAGTGTTCTATTTTAAAATCAAGAAGATGATTTCCATAAATTAGATTACATTAAAATTAAAAGTATTCACTAAAATAAACTCCTTTTTAAAATTGATTCTTAAGACATTTTACTTAAAACCATTTTTTGTATTAGGTACTTTACACAAAGTTTTTTCATGGTATATGTACTCTGATTCCACATAAAAAACAATCCATTAAACAGGGAATACAGGGAATATGTTTCACAAATTTGTCATTTTATTTACTCTCTCTCTCTCTCTCTCTCTTTCTTCTTCTTCTTCTTCTTTTTCTTCTTCTTCTTCTTCTTCTTCTTCTTCTTCTTCTTCTTCTTCTTCTTCTTCTTCTTCTTCGTGAACATACCTGAAGGAGTAATAAATAAAATTTTAATGTAACATATTGAGTGAAAACGTGGAATTAAAGTAAATTTTTCTTTCTTTCTTTCTTTTTTCTTTCTTTCTTTCTTTCTTTCTTTCTTTTTCTTTCTTTCTTTCTGTATTTCTTTCTTTCTTTTTCAGTAAATGCTCACTCTGAAAATAATATCATTGTTTTAATGGAGAGATTTTCAAATTGTTTTCTGAAAAGTAAATATTTTAATCTTTGTGGTAGGCATGGTGGGTAGATTTATCTCACATTATTTGATTCTACCATTGTAGAATTCAATAAACCATAGACAGTATGTAAATAAATCTAGTTATCAATTAATTTTTCTTGGGTCAGGTCTTTAGTGTTGTATTGACAAAGTCCACACTGAACCTCAGGTTGTCAAGGACAAATAAGTTTTGTTTTAGTATGTTTTCTGAATTTGCATTAAATACAATTATTTTGGTTTTGTGTGTAAAGATAAATTTTAATAAACACAGGTTCCACAAAAGTCCTACTGCTAAGTCAAACAAAATATTTAATACTCTACACAGAAACTCTGAAACATTTTCAAAGAAATATTTAAAAGCCTAAATAAATATGGTCAGATCCTTGCTCATGAATTAGAAGAGTCAGTGTGGCAAAACTGTTCACTTTCAACAAAGTTACCTGTAGATTCATTTTAGTAGTAAACAAAAATCTCCAGAGTGTGTGTGTGAGTGTGTGTGTGTGTATGTGCTTGTGTCTGTGTGTGTGCTATGTGTTTATGTGTGTGTGTATCTAAATTAGTAAGACGTTTTAAAAATTTTAGCATTGGCATGTTGAATAAGGCAGAAATATTTTTGAGAAGTGAATCATTAGATACCAAAAGTTTTTTTTTTTTTTCCGATTTTAGAAAAATAGTTTTCAGTGGCTCTGGGTGAGGAACAGTGTGTAGATGCCGAGTGCTCGGTTACATCAGGCAGCAGCCCCTCGAGGTGGTCCGTGGGTCCCCCTGCTGGTGGAAAAGATCCTCCCGGTTCTCCTTCTCCCGCACCACAGAAGACTGCTTCACTGCTCCTGTGGCCACTTCCTCTCCATCGGCGTGGACCAGCACAGTGCGGAAACTTTCGCCCGAGCCCCAGCTGCTCTGGCTCTTCCACACCAGGGTGGCGGGGGGCTGTGGGCCACCCCGGCACCAGCTGCCCACACCGTGACTGTCTGGCCGGCCCGCAGGACGTACTTGGGTGTGAACTTACAGGCGATCTCATCGCCCTCCAGGACCTGCCTCTTAATCCTCCAGTTCCCCAGGGACTGATCCTTGTCTGAGTCCTTCTTGAGCCGCAGGAACCTGCCCTCCAGGTCAGTCTCCTCCGTGCTGACGCTGCAGGTGGCCGAGGCCTGCTGGGCCAGGAGGAAGCTGCTGCTGCTGCTGCCCGAGCCAATGCTGCCCGAGCCAATGCCACTTGAGCAGCTGCCTGGGGGCTCCTCCGCCTCCAGACGCAGCCGCTTGCTTCGGCTTGAACGCCCAGCTCTGGACATGCTGCTGCTGCTGCTGCTCCAGGTGGCCCGTGAGATGGTGACCCGTGAGGAGGGGCTGGGAGCCAGCTTCAGCCTCTCCTCCTCGCCCTCTAGGAGCTTGCGGTAGGCGCTGATCTCCATGTCCAAGGTCAACTGGACGTCCAGCAACTCCTGGTACTCGGCCAGCTGTTGCTGCATCACATCACGCATCTCCATCATCTCCTGCTCCTTGGCGTCCAGCGTCTTCCGGAACTTCTCCCGCTCCTCAGTCCTGGCCCCTTCCAGCTCTCGGATGCGGTCCTCAGCAGCACTGGCCTGCTTCTGGAGGCTGGAGATCTGGTAGCTGGGGGACTCGATCCGCAGGCGGGCCTCCTTCAGCTCCTCACCGGCAGCATACCAAAAGTTTTTATGAACACTTTTTAAGCTACAGTAATCAAGGCAGCTTTTTATAATACAAAAATATTCACAGAAAATTAGAATTAATCCTGAAACATAGTCACATAGACATGGAAATTGTATTGGAAACAAACCTACTACCGATCAACTTTATATTACACCATGTGTGGAAGTTAAATATACAAATGCAATCGGATGAAATCTGACTACTATTATATATCATACAAAAAAGAGATCAATGCAGAAAATAAATAAATATTTTTGAAGTTTGTAGAGGAGACTCTCTTTTTTTTTTTAAATATTTATTTATTTTTAGTTCTTGGCGGACACAACACCTTTGTTTGTTTGTGGTGCTGAGGATCGAACCCGGGCCGCACGCATGCCAGGCGAGCGCGCTACCGCTTGAGCCACATCCCCAGCCAAACAGAGGAGACTCTCTTAATGTTTTTGTCATCTGCGTACCTCACTTTCTTAGAGTGTTCTATTTTAAAATCAAGAAGATGATTTCCATAAATTAGATTACATTAAAATTAAAAGTATTCACTAAAATAAACTCCTTTTTAAAATTGATTCTTAAGACATTTTACTTAAAACCATTTTTTGTATTAGGTACTTTACACAAAGTTTTTTCATGGTATATGTACTCTGATTCCACATAAAAAACAATCCATTAAACAGGGAATACAGGGAATATGTTTCACAAATTTGTCATTTTATTTACTCTCTCTCTCTCTCTCTCTCTTTCTTCTTCTTCTTCTTCTTTTTCTTCTTCTTCTTCTTCTTCTTCTTCTTCTTCTTCTTCTTCTTCTTCTGCTTCTTCTTCTTCTTCTTCTTCTTCTTCTTCTTCTTCTTCTTCTTCTTCTTCTTCTTCTTCGTGAACATACCTGAAGGAGTAATAAATAAAATTTTAATGTAACATATTGAGTGAAAACGTGGAATTAAAGTAAATTTTTCTTTCTTTCTTTCTTTTTTCTTTCTTTCTTTCTTTCTTTATTTTTCTTTCTTTCTTTCTGTATTTCTTTCTTTCTTTTTTAGTAAATGCTCACTCTGAAAATAATATCATTGTTTTAATGGAGAGATTTTCAAATTGTTTTCTGAAAAGTAAATATTTTAATCTTTGTGGTAGGCATGGTGGGTAGATTTATCTCACATTATTTGATTCTACCATTGTAGAATTCAATAAACCATAGACAGTATGTAAATAAATCTAGTTATCAATTAATTTTTCTTGGGTCAGGTCTTTAGTGTTGTATTGACAAAGTCCACACTGAACCTCAGGTTGTCAAGGACAAATAAGTTTTGTTTTAGTATGTTTTCTGAATTTGCATTAAATACAATTATTTTGGTTTTGTGTGTAAAGATAAATTTTAATAAACACAGGTTCCACAAAAGTCCTACTGCTAAGTCAAACAAAATATTTAATACTCTACACAGAAACTCTGAAACATTTTCAAAGAAATATTTAAAAGCCTAAATAAATATGGTCAGATCCTTGCTCATGAATTAGAAGAGTCAGTGTGGCAAAACTGTTCACTTTCAACAAAGTTACCTGTAGATTCATTTTAGTAGTAAACAAAAATCTCCAGAGTGTGTGTGTGAGTGTGTGTGTGTGTATGTGCTTGTGTCTGTGTGTGTGCTATGTGTTTATGTGTGTGTGTATCTAAATTAGTAAGACGTTTTAAAAATTTTAGCATTGGCATGTTGAATAAGGCAGAAATATTTTTGAGAAGTGAATCATTAGATACCAAAAGTTTTTTTTTTTTTTTCCGATTTTAGAAAAATAGTTTTCAGTGGCTCTGGGTGAGGAACAGTGTGTAGATGCCGAGTGCTCGGTTACATCAGGCAGCAGCCCCTCGAGGTGGTCCGTGGGTCCCCCTGCTGGTGGAAAAGATCCTCCCGGTTCTCCTTCTCCCGCACCACAGAAGACTGCTTCACTGCTCCTGTGGCCACTTCCTCTCCATCGGCGTGGACCAGCACAGTGCGGAAACTTTCGCCCGAGCCCCAGCTGCTCTGGCTCTTCCACACCAGGGTGGCGGGGGGCTGTGGGCCACCCCGGCACCAGCTGCCCACACCGTGACTGTCTGGCCGGCCCGCAGGACGTACTTGGGTGTGAACTTACAGGCGATCTCATCGCCCTCCAGGACCTGCCTCTTAATCCTCCAGTTCCCCAGGGACTGATCCTTGTCTGAGTCCTTCTTGAGCCGCAGGAACCTGCCCTCCAGGTCAGTCTCCTCCGTGCTGACGCTGCAGGTGGCCGAGGCCTGCTGGGCCAGGAGGAAGCTGCTGCTGCTGCTGCCCGAGCCAATGCTGCCCGAGCCAATGCCACTTGAGCCGCTGCCTGGGGGCTCCTCCGCCTCCAGACGCAGCCGCTTGCTTCGGCTTGAACGCCCAGCTCTGGACATGCTGCTGCTGCTGCTGCTCCAGGTGGCCCGTGAGATGGTGACCCGTGAGGAGGGGCTGGGAGCCAGCTTCAGCCTCTCCTCCTCGCCCTCTAGGAGCTTGCGGTAGGCGCTGATCTCCATGTCCAAGGTCAACTGGACGTCCAGCAACTCCTGGTACTCGGCCAGCTGTTGCTGCATCACATCACGCATCTCCATCATCTCCTGCTCCTTGGCGTCCAGCGTCTTCCGGAACTTCTCCCGCTCCTCAGTCCTGGCCCCTTCCAGCTCTCGGATGCGGTCCTCAGCAGCACTGGCCTGCTTCTGGAGGCTGGAGATCTGGTAGCTGGGGGACTCGATCCGCATGCGGGCCTCCTTCAGCTCCTCACCGGCAGCATACCAAAAGTTTTTATGAACACTTTTTAAGCTACAGTAATCAAGGCAGCTTTTTATAATACAAAAATATTCACAGAAAATTAGAATTAATCCTGAAACATAGTCACATAGACATGGAAATTGTATTGGAAACAAACCTACTACCGATCAACTTTATATTACACCATGTGTGGAAGTTAAATATACAAATGCAATCGGATGAAATCTGACTACTATTATATATCATACAAAAAAGAGATCAATGCAGAAAATAAATAAATATTTTTGAAGTTTGTAGAGGAGACTCTCTTTTTTTTTAAATATTTATTTATTTTTAGTTCTTGGCGGACACAACACCTTTGTTTGTTTGTGGTGCTGAGGATCGAACCCGGGCCGCACGCATGCCAGGCGAGCGCGCTACCGCTTGAGCCACATCCCCAGCCAAACAGAGGAGACTCTCTTAATGTTTTTGTCATCTGCGTACCTCACTTTCTTAGAGTGTTCTATTTTAAAATCAAGAAGATGATTTCCATAAATTAGATTACATTAAAATTAAAAGTATTCACTAAAATAAACTCCTTTTTAAAATTGATTCTTAAGACATTTTACTTAAAACCATTTTTTGTATTAGGTACTTTACACAAAGTTTTTTCATGGTATATGTACTCTGATTCCACATAAAAAAACAATCCATTAAACAGGGAATACAGGGAATATGTTTCACAAATTTGTCATTTTATTTACTCTCTCTCTCTCTCTCTCTCTCTCTCTCTTTCTTCTTCTTCTTCTTTTTCTTCTTCTTCTTCTTCTTCTTCTTCTTCTTCTGCTTCTTCTTCTTCTTCTTCTTCTTCTTCTTCTTCTTCTTCTTCTTCTTCTTGGTGAACATACCTGAAGGAGTAATAAATAAAATTTTAATGTAACATATTGAGTGAAAACGTGGAATTAAAGTAAATTTTTCTTTCTTTCTTTCTTTTTTCTTTCTTTCTTTCTTTCTTTATTTTTCTTTCTTTCTTTCTGTATTTCTTTCTTTCTTTTTCAGTAAATGCTCACTCTGAAAATAATATCATTGTTTTAATGGAGAGATTTTCAAATTGTTTTCTGAAAAGTAAATATTTTAATCTTTGTGGTAGGCATGGTGGGTAGATTTATCTCACATTATTTGATTCTACCATTGTAGAATTCAATAAACCATAGACAGTATGTAAATAAATCTAGTTATCAATTAATTTTTCTTGGGTCAGGTCTTTAGTGTTGTATTGACAAAGTCCACACTGAACCTCAGGTTGTCAAGGACAAATAAGTTTTGTTTTAGTATGTTTTCTGAATTTGCATTAAATACAATTATTTTGGTTTTGTGTGTAAAGATAAATTTTAATAAACACAGGTTCCACAAAAGTCCTACTGCTAAGTCAAACAAAATATTTAATACTCTACACAGAAACTCTGAAACATTTTCAAAGAAATATTTAAAAGCCTAAATAAATATGGTCAGATCCTTGCTCATGAATTAGAAGAGTCAGTGTGGCAAAACTGTTCACTTTCAACAAAGTTACCTGTAGATTCATTTTAGTAGTAAACAAAAATCTCCAGAGTGTGTGTGTGAGTGTGTGTGTGTGTATGTGCTTGTGTCTGTGTGTGTGCTATGTGTTTATGTGTGTGTGTATCTAAATTAGTAAGACGTTTTAAAAATTTTAGCATTGGCATGTTGAATAAGGCAGAAATATTTTTGAGAAGTGAATCATTAGATACCAAAAGTTTTTTTTTTTTTTTTCCGATTTTAGAAAAATAGTTTTCAGTGGCTCTGGGTGAGGAACAGTGTGTAGATGCCGAGTGCTCGGTTACATCAGGCAGCAGCCCCTCGAGGTGGTCCGTGGGTCCCCCTGCTGGTGGAAAAGATCCTCCCGGTTCTCCTTCTCCCGCACCACAGAAGACTGCTTCACTGCTCCTGTGGCCACTTCCTCTCCATCGGCGTGGACCAGCACAGTGCGGAAACTTTCGCCCGAGCCCCAGCTGCTCTGGCTCTTCCACACCAGGGTGGCGGGGGGCTGTGGGCCACCCCGGCACCAGCTGCCCACACCGTGACTGTCTGGCCGGCCCGCAGGACGTACTTGGGTGTGAACTTACAGGCGATCTCATCGCCCTCCAGGACCTGCCTCTTAATCCTCCAGTTCCCCAGGGACTGATCCTTGTCTGAGTCCTTCTTGAGCCGCAGGAACCTGCCCTCCAGGTCAGTCTCCTCCGTGCTGACGCTGCAGGTGGCCGAGGCCTGCTGGGCCAGGAGGAAGCTGCTGCTGCTGCTGCCCGAGCCAATGCTGCCCGAGCCAATGCCACTTGAGCCGCTGCCTGGGGGCTCCTCCGCCTCCAGACGCAGCCGCTTGCTTCGGCTTGAACGCCCAGCTCTGGACATGCTGCTGCTGCTGCTGCTCCAGGTGGCCCGTGAGATGGTGACCCGTGAGGAGGGGCTGGGAGCCAGCTTCAGCCTCTCCTCCTCGCCCTCTAGGAGCTTGCGGTAGGCGCTGATCTCCATGTCCAAGGTCAACTGGACGTCCAGCAACTCCTGGTACTCGGCCAGCTGTTGCTGCATCACATCACGCATCTCCATCATCTCCTGCTCCTTGGCGTCCAGCGTCTTCCGGAACTTCTCCCGCTCCTCAGTCCTGGCCCCTTCCAGCTCTCGGATGCGGTCCTCAGCAGCACTGGCCTGCTTCTGGAGGCTGGAGATCTGGTAGCTGGGGGACTCGATCCGCATGCGGGCCTCCTTCAGCTCCTCACCGGCAGCATACCAAAAGTTTTTATGAACACTTTTTAAGCTACAGTAATCAAGGCAGCTTTTTATAATACAAAAATATTCACAGAAAATTAGAATTAATCCTGAAACATAGTCACATAGACATGGAAATTGTATTGGAAACAAACCTACTACCGATCAACTTTATATTACACCATGTGTGGAAGTTAAATATACAAATGCAATCGGATGAAATCTGACTACTATTATATATCATACAAAAAAGAGATCAATGCAGAAAATAAATAAATATTTTTGAAGTTTGTAGAGGAGACTCTCTTTTTTTTAAATATTTATTTATTTTTAGTTCTTGGCGGACACAACACCTTTGTTTGTTTGTGGTGCTGAGGATCGAACCCGGGCCGCACGCATGCCAGGCGAGCGCGCTACCGCTTGAGCCACATCCCCAGCCAAACAGAGGAGACTCTCTTAATGTTTTTGTCATCTGCGTACCTCACTTTCTTAGAGTGTTCTATTTTAAAATCAAGAAGATGATTTCCATAAATTAGATTACATTAAAATTAAAAGTATTCACTAAAATAAACTCCTTTTTAAAATTGATTCTTAAGACATTTTACTTAAAACCATTTTTTGTATTAGGTACTTTACACAAAGTTTTTTCATGGTATATGTACTCTGATTCCACATAAAAAAACAATCCATTAAACAGGGAATACAGGGAATATGTTTCACAAATTTGTCATTTTATTTACTCTCTCTCTCTCTCTCTCTCTCTCTCTCTTTCTTCTTCTTCTTCTTTTTCTTCTTCTTCTTCTTCTTCTTCTTCTTCTTCTGCTTCTTCTTCTTCTTCTTCTTCTTCTTCTTCTTCTTCTTCTTCTTCTTGGTGAACATACCTGAAGGAGTAATAAATAAAATTTTAATGTAACATATTGAGTGAAAACGTGGAATTAAAGTAAATTTTTCTTTCTTTCTTTCTTTTTTCTTTCTTTCTTTCTTTCTTTATTTTTCTTTCTTTCTTTCTGTATTTCTTTCTTTCTTTTTCAGTAAATGCTCACTCTGAAAATAATATCATTGTTTTAATGGAGAGATTTTCAAATTGTTTTCTGAAAAGTAAATATTTTAATCTTTGTGGTAGGCATGGTGGGTAGATTTATCTCACATTATTTGATTCTACCATTGTAGAATTCAATAAACCATAGACAGTATGTAAATAAATCTAGTTATCAATTAATTTTTCTTGGGTCAGGTCTTTAGTGTTGTATTGACAAAGTCCACACTGAACCTCAGGTTGTCAAGGACAAATAAGTTTTGTTTTAGTATGTTTTCTGAATTTGCATTAAATACAATTATTTTGGTTTTGTGTGTAAAGATAAATTTTAATAAACACAGGTTCCACAAAAGTCCTACTGCTAAGTCAAACAAAATATTTAATACTCTACACAGAAACTCTGAAACATTTTCAAAGAAATATTTAAAAGCCTAAATAAATATGGTCAGATCCTTGCTCATGAATTAGAAGAGTCAGTGTGGCAAAACTGTTCACTTTCAACAAAGTTACCTGTAGATTCATTTTAGTAGTAAACAAAAATCTCCAGAGTGTGTGTGTGAGTGTGTGTGTGTGTATGTGCTTGTGTCTGTGTGTGTGCTATGTGTTTATGTGTGTGTGTATCTAAATTAGTAAGACGTTTTAAAAATTTTAGCATTGGCATGTTGAATAAGGCAGAAATATTTTTGAGAAGTGAATCATTAGATACCAAAAGTTTTTTTTTTTTTTTTCCGATTTTAGAAAAATAGTTTTCAGTGGCTCTGGGTGAGGAACAGTGTGTAGATGCCGAGTGCTCGGTTACATCAGGCAGCAGCCCCTCGAGGTGGTCCGTGGGTCCCCCTGCTGGTGGAAAAGATCCTCCCGGTTCTCCTTCTCCCGCACCACAGAAGACTGCTTCACTGCTCCTGTGGCCACTTCCTCTCCATCGGCGTGGACCAGCACAGTGCGGAAACTTTCGCCCGAGCCCCAGCTGCTCTGGCTCTTCCACACCAGGGTGGCGGGGGGCTGTGGGCCACCCCGGCACCAGCTGCCCACACCGTGACTGTCTGGCCGGCCCGCAGGACCTACTTGGGTGTGAACTTACAGGCGATCTCATCGCCCTCCAGGACCTGCCTCTTAATCCTCCAGTTCCCCAGGGACTGATCCTTGTCTGAGTCCTTCTTGAGCCGCAGGAACCTGCCCTCCAGGTCAGTCTCCTCCGTGCTGACGCTGCAGGTGGCCGAGGCCTGCTGGGCCAGGAGGAAGCTGCTGCTGCTGCTGCCCGAGCCAATGCTGCCCGAGCCAATGCCACTTGAGCCGCTGCCTGGGGGCTCCTCCGCCTCCAGACACAGCCGCTTGCTTCGGCTTGAACGCCCAGCTCTGGACATGCTGCTGCTGCTGCTCCAGGTGGCCCGTGAGATGGTGACCCGTGAGGAGGGGCTGGGAGCCAGCTTCAGCCTCTCCTCCTCGCCCTCTAGGAGCTTGCGGTAGGCGCTGATCTCCATGTCCAAGGTCAACTGGACGTCCAGCAACTCCTGGTACTCGGCCAGCTGTTGCTGCATCACATCACGCATCTCCATCATCTCCTGCTCCTTGGCGTCCAGCGTCTTCCGGAACTTCTCCCGCTCCTCAGTCCTGGCCCCTTCCAGCTCTCGGATGCGGTCCTCAGCAGCACTGGCCTGCTTCTGGAGGCTGGAGATCTGGTAGCTGGGGGACTCGATCCGCATGCGGGCCTCCTTCAGCTCCTCACCGGCAGCATACCAAAAGTTTTTATGAACACTTTTTAAGCTACAGTAATCAAGGCAGCTTTTTATAATACAAAAATATTCACAGAAAATTAGAATTAATCCTGAAACATAGTCACATAGACATGGAAATTGTATTGGAAACAAACCTACTACCGATCAACTTTATATTACACCATGTGTGGAAGTTAAATATACAAATGCAATCGGATGAAATCTGACTACTATTATATATCATACAAAAAAGAGATCAATGCAGAAAATAAATAAATATTTTTGAAGTTTGTAGAGGAGACTCTCTTTTTTTTTTTAAATATTTATTTATTTTTAGTTCTTGGCGGACACAACACCTTTGTTTGTTTGTGGTGCTGAGGATCGAACCCGGGCCGCACGCATGCCAGGCGAGCGCGCTACCGCTTGAGCCACATCCCCAGCCAAACAGAGGAGACTCTCTTAATGTTTTTGTCATCTGCGTACCTCACTTTCTTAGAGTGTTCTATTTTAAAATCAAGAAGATGATTTCCATAAATTAGATTACATTAAAATTAAAAGTATTCACTAAAATAAACTCCTTTTTAAAATTGATTCTTAAGACATTTTACTTAAAACCATTTTTTGTATTAGGTACTTTACACAAAGTTTTTTCATGGTATATGTACTCTGATTCCACATAAAAAACAATCCATTAAACAGGGAATACAGGGAATATGTTTCACAAATTTGTCATTTTATTTACTCTCTCTCTCTCTCTCTCTCTTTCTTCTTCTTCTTCTTCTTTTTCTTCTTCTTCTTCTTCTTCTTCTTCTTCTTCTTCTTCTTCTTCTTCTTCTTCTGCTTCTTCTTCTTCCTCTTCTTCTTCTTCTTCTTCTTCTTCTTCTTCTTCTTCGTGAACATACCTGAAGGAGTAATAAATAAAATTTTAATGTAACATATTGAGTGAAAACGTGGAATTAAAGTAAATTTTTCTTTCTTTCTTTCTTTTTTCTTTCTTTCTTTCTTTCTTTCTTTATTTTTCTTTCTTTCTTTCTGTATCTCTTTCTTTCTTTTTCAGTAAATGCTCACTCTGAAAATAATATCATTGTTTTAATGGAGAGATTTTCAAATTGTTTTCTGAAAAGTAAATATTTTAATCTTTGTGGTAGGCATGGTGGGTAGATTTATCTCACATTATTTGATTCTACCATTGTAGAATTCAATAAACCATAGACAGTATGTAAATAAATCTAGTTATCAATTAATTTTTCTTGGGTCAGGTCTTTAGTGTTGTATTGACAAAGTCCACACTGAACCTCAGGTTGTCAAGGACAAATAAGTTTTGTTTTAGTATGTTTTCTGAATTTGCATTAAATACAATTATTTTGGTTTTGTGTGTAAAGATAAATTTTAATAAACACAGGTTCCACAAAAGTCCTACTGCTAAGTCAAACAAAATATTTAATACTCTACACAGAAACTCTGAAACATTTTCAAAGAAATATTTAAAAGCCTAAATAAATATGGTCAGATCCTTGCTCATGAATTAGAAGAGTCAGTGTGGCAAAACTGTTCACTTTCAACAAAGTTACCTGTAGATTCATTTTAGTAGTAAACAAAAATCTCCAGAGTGTGTGTGTGAGTGTGTGTGTGTGTATGTGCTTGTGTCTGTGTGTGTGCTATGTGTTTATGTGTGTGTGTATCTAAATTAGTAAGACGTTTTAAAAATTTTAGCATTGGCATGTTGAATAAGGCAGAAATATTTTTGAGAAGTGAATCATTAGATACCAAAAGTTTTTTTTTTTTTTCCGATTTTAGAAAAATAGTTTTCAGTGGCTCTGGGTGAGGAACAGTGTGTAGA
Organism: Urocitellus parryii; assembly: GCF_045843805.1. NCBI lineage: Eukaryota > Metazoa > Chordata > Mammalia > Rodentia > Sciuridae > Urocitellus > Urocitellus parryii. The sequence continues at coordinate 18,014 of NW_027553112.1, forward strand.
TGCCGAGTGCTCGGTTACATCAGGCAGCAGCCCCTCGAGGTGGTCCGTGGGTCCCCCTGCTGGTGGAAAAGATCCTCCCGGTTCTCCTTCTCCCGCACCACAGAAGACTGCTTCACTGCTCCTGTGGCCACTTCCTCTCCATCGGCGTGGACCAGCACAGTGCGGAAACTTTCGCCCGAGCCCCAGCTGCTCTGGCTCTTCCACACCAGGGTGGCGGGGGGCTGTGGGCCACCCCGGCACCAGCTGCCCACACCGTGACTGTCTGGCCGGCCCGCAGGACGTACTTGGGTGTGAACTTACAGGCGATCTCATCGCCCTCCAGGACCTGCCTCTTAATCCTCCAGTTCCCCAGGGACTGATCCTTGTCTGAGTCCTTCTTGAGCCGCAGGAACCTGCCCTCCAGGTCAGTCTCCTCCGTGCTGACGCTGCAGGTGGCCGAGGCCTGCTGGGCCAGGAGGAAGCTGCTGCTGCTGCTGCCCGAGCCAATGCTGCCCGAGCCAATGCCACTTGAGCCGCTGCCTGGGGGCTCCTCCGCCTCCAGACGCAGCCGCTTGCTTCGGCTTGAACGCCCAGCTCTGGACATGCTGCTGCTGCTGCTGCTCCAGGTGGCCCGTGAGATGGTGACCCGTGAGGAGGGGCTGGGAGCCAGCTTCAGCCTCTCCTCCTCGCCCTCTAGGAGCTTGCGGTAGGCGCTGATCTCCATGTCCAAGGTCAACTGGACGTCCAGCAACTCCTGGTACTCGGCCAGCTGTTGCTGCATCACATCACGCATCTCCATCATCTCCTGCTCCTTGGCGTCCAGCGTCTTCCGGAACTTCTCCCGCTCCTCAGTCCTGGCCCCTTCCAGCTCTCGGATGCGGTCCTCAGCAGCACTGGCCTGCTTCTGGAGGCTGGAGATCTGGTAGCTGGGGGACTCGATCCGCATGCGGGCCTCCTTCAGCTCCTCACCGGCAGCATACCAAAAGTTTTTATGAACACTTTTTAAGCTACAGTAATCAAGGCAGCTTTTTATAATACAAAAATATTCACAGAAAATTAGAATTAATCCTGAAACATAGTCACATAGACATGGAAATTGTATTGGAAACAAACCTACTACCGATCAACTTTATATTACACCATGTGTGGAAGTTAAATATACAAATGCAATCGGATGAAATCTGACTACTATTATATATCATACAAAAAAGAGATCAATGCAGAAAATAAATAAATATTTTTGAAGTTTGTAGAGGAGACTCTCTTTTTTTTTAAATATTTATTTATTTTTAGTTCTTGGCGGACACAACACCTTTGTTTGTTTGTGGTGCTGAGGATCGAACCCGGGCCGCACGCATGCCAGGCGAGCGCGCTACCGCTTGAGCCACATCCCCAGCCAAACAGAGGAGACTCTCTTAATGTTTTTGTCATCTGCGTACCTCACTTTCTTAGAGTGTTCTATTTTAAAATCAAGAAGATGATTTCCATAAATTAGATTACATTAAAATTAAAAGTATTCACTAAAATAAACTCCTTTTTAAAATTGATTCTTAAGACATTTTACTTAAAACCATTTTTTGTATTAGGTACTTTACACAAAGTTTTTTCATGGTATATGTACTCTGATTCCACATAAAAAACAATCCATTAAACAGGGAATACAGGGAATATGTTTCACAAATTTGTCATTTTATTTACTCTCTCTCTCTCTCTCTCTCTTTCTTCTTCTTCTTCTTCTTTTTCTTCTTCTTCTTCTTCTTCTTCTTCTTCTTCTTCTTCTTCTTCTTCTTCTTCTGCTTCTTCTTCTTCTTCTTCTTCTTCTTCTTCTTCTTCTTCTTCTTCTTCTTCGTGAACATACCTGAAGGAGTAATAAATAAAATTTTAATGTAACATATTGAGTGAAAACGTGGAATTAAAGTAAATTTTTCTTTCTTTCTTTCTTTTTTTCTTTCTTTCTTTCTTTCTTTCTTTATTTTTCTTTCTTTCTTTCTGTATTTCTTTCTTTCTTTTTCAGTAAATGCTCACTCTGAAAATAATATCATTGTTTTAATGGAGAGATTTTCAAATTGTTTTCTGAAAAGTAAATATTTTAATCTTTGTGGTAGGCATGGTGGGTAGATTTATCTCACATTATTTGATTCTACCATTGTAGAATTCAATAAACCATAGAGAGTATGTAAATAAATCTAGTTATCAATTAATTTTTCTTGGGTCAGGTCTTTAGTGTTGTATTGACAAAGTCCACACTGAACCTCAGGTTGTCAAGGACAAATAAGTTTTGTTTTAGTATGTTTTCTGAATTTGCATTAAATACAATTATTTTGGTTTTGTGTGTAAAGATAAATTTTAATAAACACAGGTTCCACAAAAGTCCTACTGCTAAGTCAAACAAAATATTTAATACTCTACACAGAAACTCTGAAACATTTTCAAAGAAATATTTAAAAGCCTAAATAAATATGGTCAGATCCTTGCTCATGAATTAGAAGAGTCAGTGTGGCAAAACTGTTCACTTTCAACAAAGTTACCTGTAGATTCATTTTAGTAGTAAACAAAAATCTCCAGAGTGTGTGTGTGAGTGTGTGTGTGTGTATGTGCTTGTGTCTGTGTGTGTGCTATGTGTTTATGTGTGTGTGTATCTAAATTAGTAAGACGTTTTAAAAATTTTAGCATTGGCATGTTGAATAAGGCAGAAATATTTTTGAGAAGTGAATCATTAGATACCAAAAGTTTTTTTTTTTTTTTTTCCGATTTTAGAAAAATAGTTTTCAGTGGCTCTGGGTGAGGAACAGTGTGTAGATGCCGAGTGCTCGGTTACATCAGGCAGCAGCCCCTCGAGGTGGTCCGTGGGTCCCCCTGCTGGTGGAAAAGATCCTCCCGGTTCTCCTTCTCCCGCACCACAGAAGACTGCTTCACTGCTCCTGTGGCCACTTCCTCTCCATCGGCGTGGACCAGCACAGTGCGGAAACTTTCGCCCGAGCCCCAGCTGCTCTGGCTCTTCCACACCAGGGTGGCGGGGGGCTGTGGGCCACCCCGGCACCAGCTGCCCACACCGTGACTGTCTGGCCGGCCCGCAGGACCTACTTGGGTGTGAACTTACAGGCGATCTCATCGCCCTCCAGGACCTGCCTCTTAATCCTCCAGTTCCCCAGGGACTGATCCTTGTCTGAGTCCTTCTTGAGCCGCAGGAACCTGCCCTCCAGGTCAGTCTCCTCCGTGCTGACGCTGCAGGTGGCCGAGGCCTGCTGGGCCAGGAGGAAGCTGCTGCTGCTGCTGCCCGAGCCAATGCTGCCCGAGCCAATGCCACTTGAGCCGCTGCCTGGGGGCTCCTCCGCCTCCAGACGCAGCCGCTTGCTTCGGCTTGAACGCCCAGCTCTGGACATGCTGCTGCTGCTGCTGCTCCAGGTGGCCCGTGAGATGGTGACCCGTGAGGAGGGGCTGGGAGCCAGCTTCAGCCTCTCCTCCTCGCCCTCTAGGAGCTTGCGGTAGGCGCTGATCTCCATGTCCAAGGTCAACTGGACGTCCAGCAACTCCTGGTACTCGGCCAGCTGTTGCTGCATCACATCACGCATCTCCATCATCTCCTGCTCCTTGGCGTCCAGCGTCTTCCGGAACTTCTCCCGCTCCTCAGTCCTGGCCCCTTCCAGCTCTCGGATGCGGTCCTCAGCAGCACTGGCCTGCTTCTGGAGGCTGGAGATCTGGTAGCTGGGGGACTCGATCCGCATGCGGGCCTCCTTCAGCTCCTCACCGGCAGCATACCAAAAGTTTTTATGAACACTTTTTAAGCTACAGTAATCAAGGCAGCTTTTTATAATACAAAAATATTCACAGAAAATTAGAATTAATCCTGAAACATAGTCACATAGACATGGAAATTGTATTGGAAACAAACCTACTACCGATCAACTTTATATTACACCATGTGTGGAAGTTAAATATACAAATGCAATCGGATGAAATCTGACTACTATTATATATCATACAAAAAAGAGATCAATGCAGAAAATAAATAAATATTTTTGAAGTTTGTAGAGGAGACTCTCTTTTTTTTTAAATATTTATTTATTTTTAGTTCTTGGCGGACACAACACCTTTGTTTGTTTGTGGTGCTGAGGATCGAACCCGGGCCGCACGCATGCCAGGCGAGCGCGCTACCGCTTGAGCCACATCCCCAGCCAGAGGAGACTCTCTTAATGTTTTTGTCATCTGCGTACCTCACTTTCTTAGAGTGTTCTATTTTAAAATCAAGAAGATGATTTCCATAAATTAGATTACATTAAAATTAAAAGTATTCACTAAAATAAACTCCTTTTTAAAATTGATTCTTAAGACATTTTACTTAAAACCATTTTTTGTATTAGGTACTTTACACAAAGTTTTTTCATGGTATATGTACTCTGATTCCACATAAAAAAACAATCCATTAAACAGGGAATACAGAGAATATGTTTCACAAATTTGTCATTTTATTTACTCTCTCTCTCTCTCTCTCTCTCTCTCTCTTTCTTCTTCTTCTTCTTTTTCTTCTTCTTCTTCTTCTTCTTCTTCTTCTGCTTCTTCTTCTTCTTCTTCTTCTTCTTCTTCTTCTTCTTCTTCTTGGTGAACATACCTGAAGGAGTAATAAATAAAATTTTAATGTAACATATTGAGTGAAAACGTGGAATTAAAGTAAATTTTTCTTTCTTTCTTTCTTTTTTCTTTCTTTCTTTCTTTCTTTATTTTTCTTTCTTTCTTTCTGTATTTCTTTCTTTCTTTTTCAGTAAATGCTCACTCTGAAAATAATATCATTGTTTTAATGGAGAGATTTTCAAATTGTTTTCTGAAAAGTAAATATTTTAATCTTTGTGGTAGGCATGGTGGGTAGATTTATCTCACATTATTTGATTCTACCATTGTAGAATTCAATAAACCATAGACAGTATGTAAATAAATCTAGTTATCAATTAATTTTTCTTGGGTCAGGTCTTTAGTGTTGTATTGACAAAGTCCACACTGAACCTCAGGTTGTCAAGGACAAATAAGTTTTGTTTTAGTATGTTTTCTGAATTCGCATTAAATACAATTATTTTGGTTTTGTGTGTAAAGATAAATTTTAATAAACACAGGTTCCACAAAAGTCCTACTGCTAAGTCAAACAAAATATTTAATACTCTACACAGAAACTCTGAAACATTTTCAAAGAAATATTTAAAAGCCTAAATAAATATGGTCAGATCCTTGCTCATGAATTAGAAGAGTCAGTGTGGCAAAACTGTTCACTTTCAACAAAGTTACCTGTAGATTCATTTTAGTAGTAAACAAAAATCTCCAGAGTGTGTGTGTGAGTGTGTGTGTGTGTATGTGCTTGTGTCTGTGTGTGTGCTATGTGTTTATGTGTGTGTGTATCTAAATTAGTAAGACGTTTTAAAAATTTTAGCATTGGCATGTTGAATAAGGCAGAAATATTTTTGAGAAGTGAATCATTAGATACCAAAAGTTTTTTTTTTTTTTTTCCGATTTTAGAAAAATAGTTTTCAGTGGCTCTGGGTGAGGAACAGTGTGTAGATGCCGAGTGCTCGGTTACATCAGGCAGCAGCCCCTCGAGGTGGTCCGTGGGTCCCCCTGCTGGTGGAAAAGATCCTCCCGGTTCTCCTTCTCCCGCACCACAGAAGACTGCTTCACTGCTCCTGTGGCCACTTCCTCTCCATCGGCGTGGACCAGCACAGTGCGGAAACTTTCGCCCGAGCCCCAGCTGCTCTGGCTCTTCCACACCAGGGTGGCGGGGGGCTGTGGGCCACCCCGGCACCAGCTGCCCACACCGTGACTGTCTGGCCGGCCCGCAGGACCTACTTGGGTGTGAACTTACAGGCGATCTCATCGCCCTCCAGGACCTGCCTCTTAATCCTCCAGTTCCCCAGGGACTGATCCTTGTCTGAGTCCTTCTTGAGCCGCAGGAACCTGCCCTCCAGGTCAGTCTCCTCCGTGCTGACGCTGCAGGTGGCCGAGGCCTGCTGGGCCAGGAGGAAGCTGCTGCTGCTGCTGCCCGAGCCAATGCTGCCCGAGCCAATGCCACTTGAGCCGCTGCCTGGGGGCTCCTCCGCCTCCAGACGCAGCCGCTTGCTTCGGCTTGAACGCCCAGCTCTGGACATGCTGCTGCTGCTGCTGCTCCAGGTGGCCCGTGAGATGGTGACCCGTGAGGAGGGGCTGGGAGCCAGCTTCAGCCTCTCCTCCTCGCCCTCTAGGAGCTTGCGGTAGGCGCTGATCTCCATGTCCAAGGTCAACTGGACGTCCAGCAACTCCTGGTACTCGGCCAGCTGTTGCTGCATCACATCACGCATCTCCATCATCTCCTGCTCCTTGGCGTCCAGCGTCTTCCGGAACTTCTCCCGCTCCTCAGTCCTGGCCCCTTCCAGCTCTCGGATGCGGTCCTCAGCAGCACTGGCCTGCTTCTGGAGGCTGGAGATCTGGTAGCTGGGGGACTCGATCCGCATGCGGGCCTCCTTCAGCTCCTCACCGGCAGCATACCAAAAGTTTTTATGAACACTTTTTAAGCTACAGTAATCAAGGCAGCTTTTTATAATACAAAAATATTCACAGAAAATTAGAATTAATCCTGAAACATAGTCACATAGACATGGAAATTGTATTGGAAACAAACCTACTACCGATCAACTTTATATTACACCATGTGTGGAAGTTAAATATACAAATGCAATCGGATGAAATCTGACTACTATTATATATCATACAAAAAAGAGATCAATGCAGAAAATAAATAAATATTTTTGAAGTTTGTAGAGGAGACTCTCTTTTTTTTTAAATATTTATTTATTTTTAGTTCTTGGCGGACACAACACCTTTGTTTGTTTGTGGTGCTGAGGATCGAACCCGGGCCGCACGCATGCCAGGCGAGCGCGCTACCGCTTGAGCCACATCCCCAGCCAGAGGAGACTCTCTTAATGTTTTTGTCATCTGCGTACCTCACTTTCTTAGAGTGTTCTATTTTAAAATCAAGAAGATGATTTCCATAAATTAGATTACATTAAAATTAAAAGTATTCACTAAAATAAACTCCTTTTTAAAATTGATTCTTAAGACATTTTACTTAAAACCATTTTTTGTATTAGGTACTTTACACAAAGTTTTTTCATGGTATATGTACTCTGATTCCACATAAAAAAACAATCCATTAAACAGGGAATACAGAGAATATGTTTCACAAATTTGTCATTTTATTTACTCTCTCTCTCTCTCTCTCTCTCTCTCTCTTTCTTCTTCTTCTTCTTTTTCTTCTTCTTCTTCTTCTTCTTCTTCTTCTGCTTCTTCTTCTTCTTCTTCTTCTTCTTCTTCTTCTTCTTCTTCTTGGTGAACATACCTGAAGGAGTAATAAATAAAATTTTAATGTAACATATTGAGTGAAAACGTGGAATTAAAGTAAATTTTTCTTTCTTTCTTTCTTTTTTCTTTCTTTCTTTCTTTCTTTATTTTTCTTTCTTTCTTTCTGTATTTCTTTCTTTCTTTTTCAGTAAATGCTCACTCTGAAAATAATATCATTGTTTTAATGGAGAGATTTTCAAATTGTTTTCTGAAAAGTAAATATTTTAATCTTTGTGGTAGGCATGGTGGGTAGATTTATCTCACATTATTTGATTCTACCATTGTAGAATTCAATAAACCATAGACAGTATGTAAATAAATCTAGTTATCAATTAATTTTTCTTGGGTCAGGTCTTTAGTGTTGTATTGACAAAGTCCACACTGAACCTCAGGTTGTCAAGGACAAATAAGTTTTGTTTTAGTATGTTTTCTGAATTCGCATTAAATACAATTATTTTGGTTTTGTGTGTAAAGATAAATTTTAATAAACACAGGTTCCACAAAAGTCCTACTGCTAAGTCAAACAAAATATTTAATACTCTACACAGAAACTCTGAAACATTTTCAAAGAAATATTTAAAAGCCTAAATAAATATGGTCAGATCCTTGCTCATGAATTAGAAGAGTCAGTGTGGCAAAACTGTTCACTTTCAACAAAGTTACCTGTAGATTCATTTTAGTAGTAAACAAAAATCTCCAGAGTGTGTGTGTGAGTGTGTGTGTGTGTATGTGCTTGTGTCTGTGTGTGTGCTATGTGTTTATGTGTGTGTGTATCTAAATTAGTAAGACGTTTTAAAAATTTTAGCATTGGCATGTTGAATAAGGCAGAAATATTTTTGAGAAGTGAATCATTAGATACCAAAAGTTTTTTTTTTTTTTTTTCCGATTTTAGAAAAATAGTTTTCAGTGGCTCTGGGTGAGGAACAGTGTGTAGATGCCGAGTGCTCGGTTACATCAGGCAGCAGCCCCTCGAGGTGGTCCGTGGGTCCCCCTGCTGGTGGAAAAGATCCTCCCGGTTCTCCTTCTCCCGCACCACAGAAGACTGCTTCACTGCTCCTGTGGCCACTTCCTCTCCATCGGCGTGGACCAGCACAGTGCGGAAACTTTCGCCCGAGCCCCAGCTGCTCTGGCTCTTCCACACCAGGGTGGCGGGGGGCTGTGGGCCACCCCGGCACCAGCTGCCCACACCGTGACTGTCTGGCCGGCCCGCAGGACGTACTTGGGTGTGAACTTACAGGCGATCTCATCGCCCTCCAGGACCTGCCTCTTAATCCTCCAGTTCCCCAGGGACTGATCCTTGTCTGAGTCCTTCTTGAGCCGCAGGAACCTGCCCTCCAGGTCAGTCTCCTCCGTGCTGACGCTGCAGGTGGCCGAGGCCTGCTGGGCCAGGAGGAAGCTGCTGCTGCTGCTGCCCGAGCCAATGCTGCCCGAGCCAATGCCACTTGAGCCGCTGCCTGGGGGCTCCTCCGCCTCCAGACGCAGCCGCTTGCTTCGGCTTGAACGCCCAGCTCTGGACATGCTGCTGCTGCTGCTGCTCCAGGTGGCCCGTGAGATGGTGACCCGTGAGGAGGGGCTGGGAGCCAGCTTCAGCCTCTCCTCCTCGCCCTCTAGGAGCTTGCGGTAGGCGCTGATCTCCATGTCCAAGGTCAACTGGACGTCCAGCAACTCCTGGTACTCGGCCAGCTGTTGCTGCATCACATCACGCATCTCCATCATCTCCTGCTCCTTGGCGTCCAGCGTCTTCCGGAACTTCTCCCGCTCCTCAGTCCTGGCCCCTTCCAGCTCTCGGATGCGGTCCTCAGCAGCACTGGCCTGCTTCTGGAGGCTGGAGATCTGGTAGCTGGGGGACTCGATCCGCATGCGGGCCTCCTTCAGCTCCTCACCGGCAGCATACCAAAAGTTTTTATGAACACTTTTTAAGCTACAGTAATCAAGGCAGCTTTTTATAATACAAAAATATTCACAGAAAATTAGAATTAATCCTGAAACATAGTCACATAGACATGGAAATTGTATTGGAAACAAACCTACTACCGATCAACTTTATATTACACCATGTGTGGAAGTTAAATATACAAATGCAATCGGATGAAATCTGACTACTATTATATATCATACAAAAAAGAGATCAATGCAGAAAATAAATAAATATTTTTGAAGTTTGTAGAGGAGACTCTCTTTTTTTTTTTTAAATATTTATTTATTTTTAGTTCTTGGCGGACACAACACCTTTGTTTGTTTGTGGTGCTGAGGATCGAACCCGGGCCGCACGCATGCCAGGCGAGCGCGCTACCGCTTGAGCCACATCCCCAGCCAAACAGAGGAGACTCTCTTAATGTTTTTGTCATCTGCGTACCTCACTTTCTTAGAGTGTTCTATTTTAAAATCAAGAAGATGATTTCCATAAATTAGATTACATTAAAATTAAAAGTATTCACTAAAATAAACTCCTTTTTAAAATTGATTCTTAAGACATTTTACTTAAAACCATTTTTTGTATTAGGTACTTTACACAAAGTTTTTTCATGGTATATGTACTCTGATTCCACATAAAAAACAATCCATTAAACAGGGAATACAGGGAATATGTTTCACAAATTTGTCATTTTATTTACTCTCTCTCTCTCTCTCTCTCTTTCTTCTTCTTCTTCTTCTTTTTCTTCTTCTTCTTCTTCTTCTTCTTCTTCTTCTTCTTCTTCTTCTTCTTCTTCTTCTGCTTCTTCTTCTTCTTCTTCTTCTTCTTCTTCTTCTTCTTCTTCTTCTTCTTCTTCTTCTTCGTGAACATACCTGAAGGAGTAATAAATAAAATTTTAATGTAACATATTGAGTGAAAACGTGGAATTAAAGTAAATTTTTCTTTCTTTCTTTCTTTTTTCTTTCTTTCTTTCTTTCTTTCTTTATTTTTCTTTCTTTCTTTCTGTATTTCTTTCTTTCTTTTTCAGTAAATGCTCACTCTGAAAATAATATCATTGTTTTAATGGAGAGATTTTCAAATTGTTTTCTGAAAAGTAAATATTTTAATCTTTGTGGTAGGCATGGTGGGTAGATTTATCTCACATTATTTGATTCTACCATTGTAGAATTCAATAAACCATAGACAGTATGTAAATAAATCTAGTTATCAATTAATTTTTCTTGGGTCAGGTCTTTAGTGTTGTATTGACAAAGTCCACACTGAACCTCAGGTTGTCAAGGACAAATAAGTTTTGTTTTAGTATGTTTTCTGAATTTGCATTAAATACAATTATTTTGGTTTTGTGTGTAAAGATAAATTTTAATAAACACAGGTTCCACAAAAGTCCTACTGCTAAGTCAAACAAAATATTTAATACTCTACACAGAAACTCTGAAACATTTTCAAAGAAATATTTAAAAGCCTAAATAAATATGGTCAGATCCTTGCTCATGAATTAGAAGAGTCAGTGTGGCAAAACTGTTCACTTTCAACAAAGTTACCTGTAGATTCATTTTAGTAGTAAACAAAAATCTCCAGAGTGTGTGTGTGAGTGTGTGTGTGTGTATGTGCTTGTGTCTGTGTGTGTGCTATGTGTTTATGTGTGTGTGTATCTAAATTAGTAAGACGTTTTAAAAATTTTAGCATTGGCATGTTGAATAAGGCAGAAATATTTTTGAGAAGTGAATCATTAGATACCAAAAGTTTTTTTTTTTTTTCCGATTTTAGAAAAATAGTTTTCAGTGGCTCTGGGTGAGGAACAGTGTGTAGATGCCGAGTGCTCGGTTACATCAGGCAGCAGCCCCTCGAGGTGGTTCGTGGGTCCCCCTGCTGGTGGAAAAGATCCTCCCGGTTCTCCTTCTCCCGCACCACAGAAGACTGCTTCACTGCTCCTGTGGCCACTTCCTCTCCATCGGCGTGGACCAGCACAGTGCGGAAACTTTCGCCCGAGCCCCAGCTGCTCTGGCTCTTCCACACCAGGGTGGCGGGGGGCTGTGGGCCACCCCGGCACCAGCTGCCCACACCGTGACTGTCTGGCCGGCCCGCAGGACGTACTTGGGTGTGAACTTACAGGCGATCTCATCGCCCTCCAGGACCTGCCTCTTAATCCTCCAGTTCCCCAGGGACTGATCCTTGTCTGAGTCCTTCTTGAGCCGCAGGAACCTGCCCTCCAGGTCAGTCTCCTCCGTGCTGACGCTGCAGGTGGCCGAGGCCTGCTGGGCCAGGAGGAAGCTGCTGCTGCTGCTGCCCGAGCCAATGCTGCCCGAGCCAATGCCACTTGAGCCGCTGCCTGGGGGCTCCTCCGCCTCCAGACGCAGCCGCTTGCTTCGGCTTGAACGCCCAGCTCTGGACATGCTGCTGCTGCTGCTGCTCCAGGTGGCCCGTGAGATGGTGACCCGTGAGGAGGGGCTGGGAGCCAGCTTCAGCCTCTCCTCCTCGCCCTCTAGGAGCTTGCGGTAGGCGCTGATCTCCATGTCCAAGGTCAACTGGACGTCCAGCAACTCCTGGTACTCGGCCAGCTGTTGCTGCATCACATCACGCATCTCCATCATCTCCTGCTCCTTGGCGTCCAGCGTCTTCCGGAACTTCTCCCGCTCCTCAGTCCTGGCCCCTTCCAGCTCTCGGATGCGGTCCTCAGCAGCACTGGCCTGCTTCTGGAGGCTGGAGATCTGGTAGCTGGGGGACTCGATCCGCATGCGGGCCTCCTTCAGCTCCTCACCGGCAGCATACCAAAAGTTTTTATGAACACTTTTTAAGCTACAGTAATCAAGGCAGCTTTTTATAATACAAAAATATTCACAGAAAATTAGAATTAATCCTGAAACATAGTCACATAGACATGGAAATTGTATTGGAAACAAACCTACTACCGATCAACTTTATATTACACCATGTGTGGAAGTTAAATATATAAATGCAATCGGATGAAATCTGACTACTATTATATATCATACAAAAAAGAGATAAATGCAGAAAATAAATAAATATTTTTGAAGTTTGTAGAGGAGACTCTCTTTTTTTTTAAATATTTATTTATTTTTAGTTCTTGGCGGACACAACACCTTTGTTTGTTTGTGGTGCTGAGGATCGAACCCGGGCCGCAGGCATGCCAGGCGAGCGCGCTACCGCTTGAGCCACATCCCCAGCCAAACAGAGGAGACTCTCTTAATGTTTTTGTCATCTGCGTACCTCACTTTCTTAGAGTGTTCTATTTTAAAATCAAGAAGATGATTTCCATAAATTAGATTACATTAAAATTAAAAGTATTCACTAAAATAAACTCCTTTTTAAAATTGATTCTTAAGACATTTTACTTAAAACCATTTTTTGTATTAGGTACTTTACACAAAGTTTTTTCATGGTATATGTACTCTGATTCCACATAAAAAAACAATCCATTAAACAGGGAATACAGGGAATATGTTTCACAAATTTGTCATTTTATTTACTCTCTCTCTCTCTCTCTCTCTCTCTCTCTTTCTTCTTCTTCTTCTTTTTCTTCTTCTTCTTCTTCTTCTTCTTCTTCTGCTTCTTCTTCTTCTTCTTCTTCTTCTTCTTCTTCTTCTTCTTCTTCTTCTTCTTCTTCTTCTTCTTCTTCTTCGTGAACATACCTGAAGGAGTAATAAATAAAATTTTAATGTAACATATTGAGTGAAAACGTGGAATTAAAGTAAATTTTTCTTTCTTTCTTTCTTTTTTCTTTCTTTCTTTCTTTCTTTATTTTTCTTTCTTTCTTTCTGTATTTCTTTCTTTCTTTTTCAGTAAATGCTCACTCTGAAAATAATATCATTGTTTTAATGGAGAGATTTTCAAATTGTTTTCTGAAAAGTAAATATTTTAATCTTTGTGGTAGGCATGGTGGGTAGATTTATCTCACATTATTTGATTCTACCATTGTAGAATTCAATAAACCATAGACAGTATGTAAATAAATCTAGTTATCAATTAATTTTTCTTGGGTCAGGTCTTTAGTGTTGTATTGACAAAGTCCACACTGAACCTCAGGTTGTCAAGGACAAATAAGTTTTGTTTTAGTATGTTTTCTGAATTTGCATTAAATACAATTATTTTGGTTTTGTGTGTAAAGATAAATTTTAATAAACACAGGTTCCACAAAAGTCCTACTGCTAAGTCAAACAAAATATTTAATACTCTACACAGAAACTCTGAAACATTTTCAAAGAAATATTTAAAAGCCTAAATAAATATGGTCAGATCCTTGCTCATGAATTAGAAGAGTCAGTGTGGCAAAACTGTTCACTTTCAACAAAGTTACCTGTAGATTCATTTTAGTAGTAAACAAAAATCTCCAGAGTGTGTGTGTGAGTGTGTGTGTGTGTATGTGCTTGTGTCTGTGTGTGTGCTATGTGTTTATGTGTGTGTGTATCTAAATTAGTAAGACGTTTTAAAAATTTTAGCATTGGCATGTTGAATAAGGCAGAAATATTTTTGAGAAGTGAATCATTAGATACCAAAAGTTTTTTTTTTTTTTTTCCGATTTTAGAAAAATAGTTTTCAGTGGCTCTGGGTGAGGAACAGTGTGTAGATGCCGAGTGCTCGGTTACATCAGGCAGCAGCCCCTCGAGGTGGTCCGTGGGTCCCCCTGCTGGTGGAAAAGATCCTCCCGGTTCTCCTTCTCCCGCACCACAGAAGACTGCTTCACTGCTCCTGTGGCCACTTCCTCTCCATCGGCGTGGACCAGCACAGTGCGGAAACTTTCGCCCGAGCCCCAGCTGCTCTGGCTCTTCCACACCAGGGTGGCGGGGGGCTGTGGGCCACCCCGGCACCAGCTGCCCACACCGTGACTGTCTGGCCGGCCCGCAGGACGTACTTGGGTGTGAACTTACAGGCGATCTCATCGCCCTCCAGGACCTGCCTCTTAATCCTCCAGTTCCCCAGGGACTGATCCTTGTCTGAGTCCTTCTTGAGCCGCAGGAACCTGCCCTCCAGGTCAGTCTCCTCCGTGCTGACGCTGCAGGTGGCCGAGGCCTGCTGGGCCAGGAGGAAGCTGCTGCTGCTGCTGCCCGAGCCAATGCTGCCCGAGCCAATGCCACTTGAGCCGCTGCCTGGGGGCTCCTCCGCCTCCAGACGCAGCCGCTTGCTTCGGCTTGAACGCCCAGCTCTGGACATGCTGCTGCTGCTGCTGCTCCAGGTGGCCCGTGAGATGGTGACCCGTGAGGAGGGGCTGGGAGCCAGCTTCAGCCTCTCCTCCTCGCCCTCTAGGAGCTTGCGGTAGGCGCTGATCTCCATGTCCAAGGTCAACTGGACGTCCAGCAACTCCTGGTACTCGGCCAGCTGTTGCTGCATCACATCACGCATCTCCATCATCTCCTGCTCCTTGGCGTCCAGCGTCTTCCGGAACTTCTCCCGCTCCTCAGTCCTGGCCCCTTCCAGCTCTCGGATGCGGTCCTCAGCAGCACTGGCCTGCTTCTGGAGGCTGGAGATCTGGTAGCTGGGGGACTCGATCCGCATGCGGGCCTCCTTCAGCTCCTCACCGGCAGCATACCAAAAGTTTTTATGAACACTTTTTAAGCTACAGTAATCAAGGCAGCTTTTTATAATACAAAAATATTCACAGAAAATTAGAATTAATCCTGAAACATAGTCACATAGACATGGAAATTGTATTGGAAACAAACCTACTACCGATCAACTTTATATTACACCATGTGTGGAAGTTAAATATACAAATGCAATCGGATGAAATCTGACTACTATTATATATCATACAAAAAAGAGATCAATGCAGAAAATAAATAAATATTTTTGAAGTTTGTAGAGGAGACTCTCTTTTTTTTAAAAATATTTATTTATTTTTAGTTCTTGGCGGACACAACACCTTTGTTTGTTTGTGGTGCTGAGGATCGAACCCGGGCCGCAGGCATGCCAGGCGAGCGCGCTACCGCTTGAGCCACATCCCCAGCCAAACAGAGGAGACTCTCTTAATGTTTTTGTCATCTGCGTACCTCACTTTCTTAGAGTGTTCTATTTTAAAATCAAGAAGATGATTTCCATAAATTAGATTACATTAAAATTAAAAGTATTCACTAAAATAAACTCCTTTTTAAAATTGATTCTTAAGACATTTTACTTAAAACCATTTTTTGTATTAGGTACTTTACACAAAGTTTTTTCATGGTATATGTACTCTGATTCCACATAAAAAAACAATCCATTAAACAGGGAATACAGGGAATATGTTTCACAAATTTGTCATTTTATTTACTCTCTCTCTCTCTCTCTCTCTCTCTCTCTTTCTTCTTCTTCTTCTTTTTCTTCTTCTTCTTCTTCTTCTTCTTCTTCTTCTGCTTCTTCTTCTTCTTCTTCTTCTTCTTCTTCTTCTTCTTCTTCTTCTTCGTGAACATACCTGAAGGAGTAATAAATAAAATTTTAATGTAACATATTGAGTGAAAACGTGGAATTAAAGTAAATTTTTCTTTCTTTCTTTCTTTTTTCTTTCTTTCTTTCTTTCTTTATTTTTCTTTCTTTCTTTCTGTATTTCTTTCTTTCTTTTTCAGTAAATGCTCACTCTGAAAATAATATCATTGTTTTAATGGAGAGATTTTCAAATTGTTTTCTGAAAAGTAAATATTTTAATCTTTGTGGTAGGCATGGTGGGTAGATTTATCTCACATTATTTGATTCTACCATTGTAGAATTCAATAAACCATAGACAGTATGTAAATAAATCTAGTTATCAATTAATTTTTCTTGGGTCAGGTCTTTAGTGTTGTATTGACAAAGTCCACACTGAACCTCAGGTTGTCAAGGACAAATAAGTTTTGTTTTAGTATGTTTTCTGAATTTGCATTAAATACAATTATTTTGGTTTTGTGTGTAAAGATAAATTTTAATAAACACAGGTTCCACAAAAGTCCTACTGCTAAGTCAAACAAAATATTTAATACTCTACACAGAAACTCTGAAACATTTTCAAAGAAATATTTAAAAGCCTAAATAAATATGGTCAGATCCTTGCTCATGAATTAGAAGAGTCAGTGTGGCAAAACTGTTCACTTTCAACAAAGTTACCTGTAGATTCATTTTAGTAGTAAACAAAAATCTCCAGAGTGTGTGTGTGAGTGTGTGTGTGTGTATGTGCTTGTGTCTGTGTGTGTGCTATGTGTTTATGTGTGTGTGTATCTAAATTAGTAAGACGTTTTAAAAATTTTAGCATTGGCATGTTGAATAAGGCAGAAATATTTTTGAGAAGTGAATCATTAGATACCAAAAGTTTTTTTTTTTTTTCCGATTTTAGAAAAATAGTTTTCAGTGGCTCTGGGTGAGGAACAGTGTGTAGATGCCGAGTGCTCGGTTACATCAGGCAGCAGCCCCTCGAGGTGGTCCGTGGGTCCCCCTGCTGGTGGAAAAGATCCTCCCGGTTCTCCTTCTCCCGCACCACAGAAGACTGCTTCACTGCTCCTGTGGCCACTTCCTCTCCATCGGCGTGGACCAGCACAGTGCGGAAACTTTCGCCCGAGCCCCAGCTGCTCTGGCTCTTCCACACCAGGGTGGCGGGGGGCTGTGGGCCACCCCGGCACCAGCTGCCCACACCGTGACTGTCTGGCCGGCCCGCAGGACCTACTTGGGTGTGAACTTACAGGCGATCTCATCGCCCTCCAGGACCTGCCTCTTAATCCTCCAGTTCCCCAGGGACTGATCCTTGTCTGAGTCCTTCTTGAGCCGCAGGAACCTGCCCTCCAGGTCAGTCTCCTCCGTGCTGACGCTGCAGGTGGCCGAGGCCTGCTGGGCCAGGAGGAAGCTGCTGCTGCTGCTGCCCGAGCCAATGCTGCCCGAGCCAATGCCACTTGAGCCGCTGCCTGGGGGCTCCTCCGCCTCCAGACACAGCCGCTTGCTTCGGCTTGAACGCCCAGCTCTGGACATGCTGCTGCTGCTGCTCCAGGTGGCCCGTGAGATGGTGACCCGTGAGGAGGGGCTGGGAGCCAGCTTCAGCCTCTCCTCCTCGCCCTCTAGGAGCTTGCGGTAGGCGCTGATCTCCATGTCCAAGGTCAACTGGACGTCCAGCAACTCCTGGTACTCGGCCAGCTGTTGCTGCATCACATCACGCATCTCCATCATCTCCTGCTCCTTGGCGTCCAGCGTCTTCCGGAACTTCTCCCGCTCCTCAGTCCTGGCCCCTTCCAGCTCTCGGATGCGGTCCTCAGCAGCACTGGCCTGCTTCTGGAGGCTGGAGATCTGGTAGCTGGGGGACTCGATCCGCATGCGGGCCTCCTTCAGCTCCTCACCGGCAGCATACCAAAAGTTTTTATGAACACTTTTTAAGCTACAGTAATCAAGGCAGCTTTTTATAATACAAAAATATTCACAGAAAATTAGAATTAATCCTGAAACATAGTCACATAGACATGGAAATTGTATTGGAAACAAACCTACTACCGATCAACTTTATATTACACCATGTGTGGAAGTTAAATATACAAATGCAATCGGATGAAATCTGACTACTATTATATACCATACAAAAAAGAGATCAATGCAGAAAATAAATAAATATTTTTGAAGTTTGTAGAGGAGACTCTCTTTTTTTTTTAAATATTTATTTATTTTTAGTTCTTGGCGGACACAACACCTTTGTTTGTTTGTGGTGCTGAGGATCGAACCCGGGCCGCACGCATGCCAGGCGAGCGCGCTACCGCTTGAGCCACATCCCCAGCCAAACAGAGGAGACTCTCTTAATGTTTTTGTCATCTGCGTACCTCACTTTCTTAGAGTGTTCTATTTTAAAATCAAGAAGATGATTTCCATAAATTAGATTACATTAAAATTAAAAGTATTCACTAAAATAAACTCCTTTTTAAAATTGATTCTTAAGACATTTTACTTAAAACCATTTTTTGTATTAGGTACTTTACACAAAGTTTTTTCATGGTATATGTACTCTGATTCCACATAAAAAACAATCCATTAAACAGGGAATACAGGGAATATGTTTCACAAATTTGTCATTTTATTTACTCTCTCTCTCTCTCTCTCTCTTTCTTCTTCTTCTTCTTCTTTTTCTTCTTCTTCTTCTTCTTCTTCTTCTTCTTCTTCTTCTTCTTCTTCTTCTTCTGCTTCTTCTTCTTCTTCTTCTTCTTCTTCTTCTTCTTCTTCTTCTTCTTCTTCTTCGTGAACATACCTGAAGGAGTAATAAATAAAATTTTAATGTAACATATTGAGTGAAAACGTGGAATTAAAGTAAATTTTTCTTTCTTTCTTTCTTTTTTCTTTCTTTCTTTCTTTCTTTCTTTATTTTTCTTTCTTTCTTTCTGTATTTCTTTCTTTCTTTTTCAGTAAATGCTCACTCTGAAAATAATATCATTGTTTTAATGGAGAGATTTTCAAATTGTTTTCTGAAAAGTAAATATTTTAATCTTTGTGGTAGGCATGGTGGGTAGATTTATCTCACATTATTTGATTCTACCATTGTAGAATTCAATAAACCATAGACAGTATGTAAATAAATCTAGTTATCAATTAATTTTTCTTGGGTCAGGTCTTTAGTGTTGTATTGACAAAGTCCACACTGAACCTCAGGTTGTCAAGGACAAATAAGTTTTGTTTTAGTATGTTTTCTGAATTTGCATTAAATACAATTATTTTGGTTTTGTGTGTAAAGATAAATTTTAATAAACACAGGTTCCACAAAAGTCCTACTGCTAAGTCAAACAAAATATTTAATACTCTACACAGAAACTCTGAAACATTTTCAAAGAAATATTTAAAAGCCTAAATAAATATGGTCAGATCCTTGCTCATGAATTAGAAGAGTCAGTGTGGCAAAACTGTTCACTTTCAACAAAGTTACCTGTAGATTCATTTTAGTAGTAAACAAAAATCTCCAGAGTGTGTGTGTGAGTGTGTGTGTGTGTATGTGCTTGTGTCTGTGTGTGTGCTATGTGTTTATGTGTGTGTGTATCTAAATTAGTAAGACGTTTTAAAAATTTTAGCATTGGCATGTTGAATAAGGCAGAAATATTTTTGAGAAGTGAATCATTAGATACCAAAAGTTTTTTTTTTTTTTTCCGATTTTAGAAAAATAGTTTTCAGTGGCTCTGGGTGAGGAACAGTGTGTAGATGCCGAGTGCTCGGTTACATCAGGCAGCAGCCCCTCGAGGTGGTCCGGTGTCCCCCTGCAGGAGGAGGAGACTCTGGAGGGCAGGTTCCTGCGGCCTACAAAAGGACTCAGACAGACTGCTTCACTGCTCCTGTGGCCACTCCCTCTCCATCGGCGTGGACCAGAACAGTGCGGAACCTTTCGCCCGAGCCCAAGTAGTCCTGGCCGCCAGACAGTCCACGGGTGGCGGGGGGCTGTGGGCCACCCCGGCAACCGTGACTGTCTGGCCGGCCCGCAGGACCTACTTGGGTGTGAACTTACAGGCGATCTCATCGCCCTCCAGGACCTGCCTCTTAATCCTCCAGTTCCCCAGGGACTGATCCTTGTCTGAGTCCTTCTTGAGCCGCAGGAACCTGCCCTCCAGGTCAGTCTCCTCCGTGCTGACGCTGCAGGTGGCCGAGGCCTGCTGGGCCAGGAGGAAGCTGCTGCTGCTGCTGCCCGAGCCAATGCTGCCCGAGCCAATGCCACTTGAGCCGCTGCCTGGGGGCTCCTCCGCCTCCAGACGCAGCCGCTTGCTTCGGCTTGAACGCCCAGCTCTGGACATGCTGCTGCTGCTGCTGCTCCAGGTGGCCCGTGAGATGGTGACCCGTGAGGAGGGGCTGGGAGCCAGCTTCAGCCTCTCCTCCTCGCCCTCTAGGAGCTTGCGGTAGGCGCTGATCTCCATGTCCAAGGTCAACTGGACGTCCAGCAACTCCTGGTACTCGGCCAGCTGTTGCTGCATCACATCACGCATCTCCATCATCTCCTGCTCCTTGGCGTCCAGCGTCTTCCGGAACTTCTCCCGCTCCTCAGTCCTGGCCCCTTCCAGCTCTCGGATGCGGTCCTCAGCAGCACTGGCCTGCTTCTGGAGGCTGGAGATCTGGTAGCTGGGGGACTCGATCCGCATGCGGGCCTCCTTCAGCTCCTCACCGGCAGCATACCAAAAGTTTTTATGAACACTTTTTAAGCTACAGTAATCAAGGCAGCTTTTTATAATACAAAAATATTCACAGAAAATTAGAATTAATCCTGAAACATAGTCACATAGACATGGAAATTGTATTGGAAACAAACCTACTACCGATCAACTTTATATTACACCATGTGTGGAAGTTAAATATACAAATGCAATCGGATGAAATCTGACTACTATTATATACCATACAAAAAAGAGATCAATGCAGAAAATAAATAAATATTTTTGAAGTTTGTAGAGGAGACTCTCTTTTTTTTTTAAATATTTATTTATTTTTAGTTCTTGGCGGACACAACACCTTTGTTTGTTTGTGGTGCTGAGGATCGAACCCGGGCCGCACGCATGCCAGGCGAGCGCGCTACCGCTTGAGCCACATCCCCAGCCAAACAGAGGAGACTCTCTTAATGTTTTTGTCATCTGCGTACCTCACTTTCTTAGAGTGTTCTATTTTAAAATCAAGAAGATGATTTCCATAAATTAGATTACATTAAAATTAAAAGTATTCACTAAAATAAACTCCTTTTTAAAATTGATTCTTAAGACATTTTACTTAAAACCATTTTTTGTATTAGGTACTTTACACAAAGTTTTTTCATGGTATATGTACTCTGATTCCACATAAAAAACAATCCATTAAACAGGGAATACAGGGAATATGTTTCACAAATTTGTCATTTTATTTACTCTCTCTCTCTCTCTCTCTCTTTCTTCTTCTTCTTCTTCTTTTTCTTCTTCTTCTTCTTCTTCTTCTTCTTCTTCTTCTTCTTCTTCTTCTTCTTCTTCTTCTTCTTCTTCTTCTTCTTCTTCTTCTTCGTGAACATACCTGAAGGAGTAATAAATAAAATTTTAATGTAACATATTGAGTGAAAACGTGGAATTAAAGTAAATTTTTCTTTCTTTCTTTCTTTTTTCTTTCTTTCTTTCTTTCTTTCTTTCTTTCTTTATTTTTCTTTCTTTCTTTCTGTATTTCTTTCTTTCTTTTTCAGTAAATGCTCACTCTGAAAATAATATCATTGTTTTAATGGAGAGATTTTCAAATTGTTTTCTGAAAAGTAAATATTTTAATCTTTGTGGTAGGCATGGTGGGTAGATTTATCTCACATTATTTGATTCTACCATTGTAGAATTCAATAAACCATAGACAGTATGTAAATAAATCTAGTTATCAATTAATTTTTCTTGGGTCAGGTCTTTAGTGTTGTATTGACAAAGTCCACACTGAACCTCAGGTTGTCAAGGACAAATAAGTTTTGTTTTAGTATGTTTTCTGAATTTGCATTAAATACAATTATTTTGGTTTTGTGTGTAAAGATAAATTTTAATAAACACAGGTTCCACAAAAGTCCTACTGCTAAGTCAAACAAAATATTTAATACTCTACACAGAAACTCTGAAACATTTTCAAAGAAATATTTAAAAGCCTAAATAAATATGGTCAGATCCTTGCTCATGAATTAGAAGAGTCAGTGTGGCAAAACTGTTCACTTTCAACAAAGTTACCTGTAGATTCATTTTAGTAGTAAACAAAAATCTCCAGAGTGTGTGTGTGAGTGTGTGTGTGTGTATGTGCTTGTGTCTGTGTGTGTGCTATGTGTTTATGTGTGTGTGTATCTAAATTAGTAAGACGTTTTAAAAATTTTAGCATTGGCATGTTGAATAAGGCAGAAATATTTTTGAGAAGTGAATCATTAGATACCAAAAGTTTTTTTTTTTTTTTCCGATTTTAGAAAAATAGTTTTCAGTGGCTCTGGGTGAGGAACAGTGTGTAGATGCCGAGTGCTCGGTTACATCAGGCAGCAGCCCCTCGAGGTGGTCCGTGGGTCCCCCTGCTGGTGGAAAAGATCCTCCCGGTTCTCCTTCTCCCGCACCACAGAAGACTGCTTCACTGCTCCTGTGGCCACTTCCTCTCCATCGGCGTGGACCAGCACAGTGCGGAAACTTTCGCCCGAGCCCCAGCTGCTCTGGCTCTTCCACACCAGGGTGGCGGGGGGCTGTGGGCCACCCCGGCACCAGCTGCCCACACCGTGACTGTCTGGCCGGCCCGCAGGACCTACTTGGGTGTGAACTTACAGGCGATCTCATCGCCCTCCAGGACCTGCCTCTTAATCCTCCAGTTCCCCAGGGACTGATCCTTGTCTGAGTCCTTCTTGAGCCGCAGGAACCTGCCCTCCAGGTCAGTCTCCTCCGTGCTGACGCTGCAGGTGGCCGAGGCCTGCTGGGCCAGGAGGAAGCTGCTGCTGCTGCTGCCCGAGCCAATGCTGCCCGAGCCAATGCCACTTGAGCCGCTGCCTGGGGGCTCCTCCGCCTCCAGACGCAGCCGCTTGCTTCGGCTTGAACGCCCAGCTCTGGACATGCTGCTGCTGCTGCTGCTCCAGGTGGCCCGTGAGATGGTGACCCGTGAGGAGGGGCTGGGAGCCAGCTTCAGCCTCTCCTCCTCGCCCTCTAGGAGCTTGCGGTAGGCGCTGATCTCCATGTCCAAGGTCAACTGGACGTCCAGCAACTCCTGGTACTCGGCCAGCTGTTGCTGCATCACATCACGCATCTCCATCATCTCCTGCTCCTTGGCGTCCAGCGTCTTCCGGAACTTCTCCCGCTCCTCAGTCCTGGCCCCTTCCAGCTCTCGGATGCGGTCCTCAGCAGCACTGGCCTGCTTCTGGAGGCTGGAGATCTGGTAGCTGGGGGACTCGATCCGCATGCGGGCCTCCTTCAGCTCCTCACCGGCAGCATACCAAAAGTTTTTATGAACACTTTTTAAGCTACGGTAATCAAGGCAGCTTTTTATAATACAAAAATATTCACAGAAAATTAGAATTAATCCTGAAACATAGTCACATAGACATGGAAATTGTATTGGAAACAAACCTACTACCGATCAACTTTATATTACACCATGTGTGGAAGTTAAATATACAAATGCAATCGGATGAAATCTGACTACTATTATATATCATACAAAAAAGAGATCAATGCAGAAAATAAATAAATATTTTTGAAGTTTGTAGAGGAGACTCTCTTTTTTTTTAAATATTTATTTATTTTTAGTTCTTGGCGGACACAACACCTTTGTTTGTTTGTGGTGCTGAGGATCGAACCCGGGCCGCACGCATGCCAGGCGAGCGCGCTACCGCTTGAGCCACATCCCCAGCCAAACAGAGGAGACTCTCTTAATGTTTTTGTCATCTGCGTACCTCACTTTCTTAGAGTGTTCTATTTTAAAATCAAGAAGATGATTTCCATAAATTAGATTACATTAAAATTAAAAGTATTCACTAAAATAAACTCCTTTTTAAAATTGATTCTTAAGACATTTTACTTAAAACCATTTTTTGTATTAGGTACTTTACACAAAGTTTTTTCATGGTATATGTACTCTGATTCCACATAAAAAAACAATCCATTAAACAGGGAATACAGGGAATATGTTTCACAAATTTGTCATTTTATTTACTCTCTCTCTCTCTCTCTCTCTCTCTCTCTCTTTCTTCTTCTTCTTCTTTTTCTTCTTCTTCTTCTTCTTCTTCTTCTTCTGCTTCTTCTTCTTCTTCTTCTTCTTCTTCTTCTTCTTCTTCTTCTTCTTCTTCGTGAACATACCTGAAGGAGTAATAAATAAAATTTTAATGTAACATATTGAGTGAAAACGTGGAATTAAAGTAAATTTTTCTTTCTTTCTTTCTTTTTTCTTTCTTTCTTTCTTTCTTTATTTTTCTTTCTTTCTTTCTGTATTTCTTTCTTTCTTTTTCAGTAAATGCTCACTCTGAAAATAATATCATTGTTTTAATGGAGAGATTTTCAAATTGTTTTCTGAAAAGTAAATATTTTAATCTTTGTGGTAGGCATGGTGGGTAGATTTATCTCACATTATTTGATTCTACCATTGTAGAATTCAATAAACCATAGACAGTATGTAAATAAATCTAGTTATCAATTAATTTTTCTTGGGTCAGGTCTTTAGTGTTGTATTGACAAAGTCCACACTGAACCTCAGGTTGTCAAGGACAAATAAGTTTTGTTTTAGTATGTTTTCTGAATTTGCATTAAATACAATTATTTTGGTTTTGTGTGTAAAGATAAATTTTAATAAACACAGGTTCCACAAAAGTCCTACTGCTAAGTCAAACAAAATATTTAATACTCTACACAGAAACTCTGAAACATTTTCAAAGAAATATTTAAAAGCCTAAATAAATATGGTCAGATCCTTGCTCATGAATTAGAAGAGTCAGTGTGGCAAAACTGTTCACTTTCAACAAAGTTACCTGTAGATTCATTTTAGTAGTAAACAAAAATCTCCAGAGTGTGTGTGTGAGTGTGTGTGTGTGTATGTGCTTGTGTCTGTGTGTGTGCTATGTGTTTATGTGTGTGTGTATCTAAATTAGTAAGACGTTTTAAAAATTTTAGCATTGGCATGTTGAATAAGGCAGAAATATTTTTGAGAAGTGAATCATTAGATACCAAAAGTTTTTTTTTTTTTTTTCCGATTTTAGAAAAATAGTTTTCAGTGGCTCTGGGTGAGGAACAGTGTGTAGATGCCGAGTGCTCGGTTACATCAGGCAGCAGCCCCTCGAGGTGGTCCGTGGGTCCCCCTGCTGGTGGAAAAGATCCTCCCGGTTCTCCTTCTCCCGCACCACAGAAGACTGCTTCACTGCTCCTGTGGCCACTTCCTCTCCATCGGCGTGGACCAGCACAGTGCGGAAACTTTCGCCCGAGCCCCAGCTGCTCTGGCTCTTCCACACCAGGGTGGCGGGGGGCTGTGGGCCACCCCGGCACCAGCTGCCCACACCGTGACTGTCTGGCCGGCCCGCAGGACCTACTTGGGTGTGAACTTACAGGCGATCTCATCGCCCTCCAGGACCTGCCTCTTAATCCTCCAGTTCCCCAGGGACTGATCCTTGTCTGAGTCCTTCTTGAGCCGCAGGAACCTGCCCTCCAGGTCAGTCTCCTCCGTGCTGACGCTGCAGGTGGCCGAGGCCTGCTGGGCCAGGAGGAAGCTGCTGCTGCTGCTGCCCGAGCCAATGCTGCCCGAGCCAATGCCACTTGAGCCGCTGCCTGGGGGCTCCTCCGCCTCCAGACGCAGCCGCTTGCTTCGGCTTGAACGCCCAGCTCTGGACATGCTGCTGCTGCTGCTGCTCCAGGTGGCCCGTGAGATGGTGACCCGTGAGGAGGGGCTGGGAGCCAGCTTCAGCCTCTCCTCCTCGCCCTCTAGGAGCTTGCGGTAGGCGCTGATCTCCATGTCCAAGGTCAACTGGACGTCCAGCAACTCCTGGTACTCGGCCAGCTGTTGCTGCATCACATCACGCATCTCCATCATCTCCTGCTCCTTGGCGTCCAGCGTCTTCCGGAACTTCTCCCGCTCCTCAGTCCTGGCCCCTTCCAGCTCTCGGATGCGGTCCTCAGCAGCACTGGCCTGCTTCTGGAGGCTGGAGATCTGGTAGCTGGGGGACTCGATCCGCATGCGGGCCTCCTTCAGCTCCTCACCGGCAGCATACCAAAAGTTTTTATGAACACTTTTTAAGCTACAGTAATCAAGGCAGCTTTTTATAATACAAAAATATTCACAGAAAATTAGAATTAATCCTGAAACATAGTCACATAGACATGGAAATTGTATTGGAAACAAACCTACTACCGATCAACTTTATATTACACCATGTGTGGAAGTTAAATATACAAATGCAATCGGATGAAATCTGACTACTATTATATATCATACAAAAAAGAGATCAATGCAGAAAATAAATAAATATTTTTGAAGTTTGTAGAGGAGACTCTCTTTTTTTTTTTAAATATTTATTTATTTTTAGTTCTTGGCGGACACAACACCTTTGTTTGTTTGTGGTGCTGAGGATCGAACCCGGGCCGCACGCATGCCAGGCGAGCGCGCTACCGCTTGAGCCACATCCCCAGCCAAACAGAGGAGACTCTCTTAATGTTTTTGTCATCTGCGTACCTCACTTTCTTAGAGTGTTCTATTTTAAAATCAAGAAGATGATTTCCATAAATTAGATTACATTAAAATTAAAAGTATTCACTAAAATAAACTCCTTTTTAAAATTGATTCTTAAGACATTTTACTTAAAACCATTTTTTGTATTAGGTACTTTACACAAAGTTTTTTCATGGTATATGTACTCTGATTCCACATAAAAAACAATCCATTAAACAGGGAATACAGGGAATATGTTTCACAAATTTGTCATTTTATTTACTCTCTCTCTCTCTCTCTCTCTTTCTTCTTCTTCTTCTTCTTTTTCTTCTTCTTCTTCTTCTTCTTCTTCTTCTTCTTCTTCTTCTTCTTCTTCTGCTTCTTCTTCTTCTTCTTCTTCTTCTTCTTCTTCTTCTTCTTCTTCTTCTGCTTCTTCTTCTTCTTCTGCTTCTTCTTCTTCTTCTTCTTCTTCTTCTTCTTCTTCTTCTTCTTCTTCGTGAACATACCTGAAGGAGTAATAAATAAAATTTTAATGTAACATATTGAGTGAAAACGTGGAATTAAAGTAAATTTTTCTTTCTTTCTTTCTTTTTTCTTTCTTTCTTTCTTTCTTTCTTTCTTTATTTTTCTTTCTTTCTTTCTGTATTTCTTTCTTTCTTTTTCAGTAAATGCTCACTCTGAAAATAATATCATTGTTTTAATGGAGAGATTTTCAAATTGTTTTCTGAAAAGTAAATATTTTAATCTTTGTGGTAGGCATGGTGGGTAGATTTATCTCACATTATTTGATTCTACCATTGTAGAATTCAATAAACCATAGACAGTATGTAAATAAATCTAGTTATCAATTAATTTTTCTTGGGTCAGGTCTTTAGTGTTGTATTGACAAAGTCCACACTGAACCTCAGGTTGTCAAGGACAAATAAGTTTTGTTTTAGTATGTTTTCTGAATTTGCATTAAATACAATTATTTTGGTTTTGTGTGTAAAGATAAATTTTAATAAACACAGGTTCCACAAAAGTCCTACTGCTAAGTCAAACAAAATATTTAATACTCTACACAGAAACTCTGAAACATTTTCAAAGAAATATTTAAAAGCCTAAATAAATATGGTCAGATCCTTGCTCATGAATTAGAAGAGTCAGTGTGGCAAAACTGTTCACTTTCAACAAAGTTACCTGTAGATTCATTTTAGTAGTAAACAAAAATCTCCAGAGTGTGTGTGTGAGTGTGTGTGTGTGTATGTGCTTGTGTCTGTGTGTGTGCTATGTGTTTATGTGTGTGTGTATCTAAATTAGTAAGACGTTTTAAAAATTTTAGCATTGGCATGTTGAATAAGGCAGAAATATTTTTGAGAAGTGAATCATTAGATACCAAAAGTTTTTTTTTTTTTTTCCGATTTTAGAAAAATAGTTTTCAGTGGCTCTGGGTGAGGAACAGTGTGTAGATGCCGAGTGCTCGGTTACATCAGGCAGCAGCCCCTCGAGGTGGTCCGTGGGTCCCCCTGCTGGTGGAAAAGATCCTCCCGGTTCTCCTTCTCCCGCACCACAGAAGACTGCTTCACTGCTCCTGTGGCCACTTCCTCTCCATCGGCGTGGACCAGCACAGTGCGGAAACTTTCGCCCGAGCCCCAGCTGCTCTGGCTCTTCCACACCAGGGTGGCGGGGGGCTGTGGGCCACCCCGGCACCAGCTGCCCACACCGTGACTGTCTGGCCGGCCCGCAGGACCTACTTGGGTGTGAACTTACAGGCGATCTCATCGCCCTCCAGGACCTGCCTCTTAATCCTCCAGTTCCCCAGGGACTGATCCTTGTCTGAGTCCTTCTTGAGCCGCAGGAACCTGCCCTCCAGGTCAGTCTCCTCCGTGCTGACGCTGCAGGTGGCCGAGGCCTGCTGGGCCAGGAGGAAGCTGCTGCTGCTGCTGCCCGAGCCAATGCTGCCCGAGCCAATGCCACTTGAGCCGCTGCCTGGGGGCTCCTCCGCCTCCAGACGCAGCCGCTTGCTTCGGCTTGAACGCCCAGCTCTGGACATGCTGCTGCTGCTGCTGCTCCAGGTGGCCCGTGAGATGGTGACCCGTGAGGAGGGGCTGGGAGCCAGCTTCAGCCTCTCCTCCTCGCCCTCTAGGAGCTTGCGGTAGGCGCTGATCTCCATGTCCAAGGTCAACTGGACGTCCAGCAACTCCTGGTACTCGGCCAGCTGTTGCTGCATCACATCACGCATCTCCATCATCTCCTGCTCCTTGGCGTCCAGCGTCTTCCGGAACTTCTCCCGCTCCTCAGTCCTGGCCCCTTCCAGCTCTCGGATGCGGTCCTCAGCAGCACTGGCCTGCTTCTGGAGGCTGGAGATCTGGTAGCTGGGGGACTCGATCCGCATGCGGGCCTCCTTCAGCTCCTCACCGGCAGCATACCAAAAGTTTTTATGAACACTTTTTAAGCTACGGTAATCAAGGCAGCTTTTTATAATACAAAAATATTCACAGAAAATTAGAATTAATCCTGAAACATAGTCACATAGACATGGAAATTGTATTGGAAACAAACCTACTACCGATCAACTTTATATTACACCATGTGTGGAAGTTAAATATACAAATGCAATCGGATGAAATCTGACTACTATTATATATCATACAAAAAAGAGATCAATGCAGAAAATAAATAAATATTTTTGAAGTTTGTAGAGGAGACTCTCTTTTTTTTTAAATATTTATTTATTTTTAGTTCTTGGCGGACACAACACCTTTGTTTGTTTGTGGTGCTGAGGATCGAACCCGGGCCGCACGCATGCCAGGCGAGCGCGCTACCGCTTGAGCCACATCCCCAGCCAAACAGAGGAGACTCTCTTAATGTTTTTGTCATCTGCGTACCTCACTTTCTTAGAGTGTTCTATTTTAAAATCAAGAAGATGATTTCCATAAATTAGATTACATTAAAATTAAAAGTATTCACTAAAATAAACTCCTTTTTAAAATTGATTCTTAAGACATTTTACTTAAAACCATTTTTTGTATTAGGTACTTTACACAAAGTTTTTTCATGGTATATGTACTCTGATTCCACATAAAAAAACAATCCATTAAACAGGGAATACAGGGAATATGTTTCACAAATTTGTCATTTTATTTACTCTCTCTCTCTCTCTCTCTCTCTCTCTCTTTCTTCTTCTTCTTCTTTTTCTTCTTCTTCTTCTTCTTCTTCTTCTTCTGCTTCTTCTTCTTCTTCTTCTTCTTCTTCTTCTTCTTCTTCTTCTTCTTCTTCTTCGTGAACATACCTGAAGGAGTAATAAATAAAATTTTAATGTAACATATTGAGTGAAAACGTGGAATTAAAGTAAATTTTTCTTTCTTTCTTTCTTTTTTCTTTCTTTCTTTCTTTCTTTATTTTTCTTTCTTTCTTTCTGTATTTCTTTCTTTCTTTTTCAGTAAATGCTCACTCTGAAAATAATATCATTGTTTTAATGGAGAGATTTTCAAATTGTTTTCTGAAAAGTAAATATTTTAATCTTTGTGGTAGGCATGGTGGGTAGATTTATCTCACATTATTTGATTCTACCATTGTAGAATTCAATAAACCATAGACAGTATGTAAATAAATCTAGTTATCAATTAATTTTTCTTGGGTCAGGTCTTTAGTGTTGTATTGACAAAGTCCACACTGAACCTCAGGTTGTCAAGGACAAATAAGTTTTGTTTTAGTATGTTTTCTGAATTTGCATTAAATACAATTATTTTGGTTTTGTGTGTAAAGATAAATTTTAATAAACACAGGTTCCACAAAAGTCCTACTGCTAAGTCAAACAAAATATTTAATACTCTACACAGAAACTCTGAAACATTTTCAAAGAAATATTTAAAAGCCTAAATAAATATGGTCAGATCCTTGCTCATGAATTAGAAGAGTCAGTGTGGCAAAACTGTTCACTTTCAACAAAGTTACCTGTAGATTCATTTTAGTAGTAAACAAAAATCTCCAGAGTGTGTGTGTGAGTGTGTGTGTGTGTATGTGCTTGTGTCTGTGTGTGTGCTATGTGTTTATGTGTGTGTGTATCTAAATTAGTAAGACGTTTTAAAAATTTTAGCATTGGCATGTTGAATAAGGCAGAAATATTTTTGAGAAGTGAATCATTAGATACCAAAAGTTTTTTTTTTTTTTTCCGATTTTAGAAAAATAGTTTTCAGTGGCTCTGGGTGAGGAACAGTGTGTAGATGCCGAGTGCTCGGTTACATCAGGCAGCAGCCCCTCGAGGTGGTCCGTGGGTCCCCCTGCTGGTGGAAAAGATCCTCCCGGTTCTCCTTCTCCCGCACCACAGAAGACTGCTTCACTGCTCCTGTGGCCACTTCCTCTCCATCGGCGTGGACCAGCACAGTGCGGAAACTTTCGCCCGAGCCCCAGCTGCTCTGGCTCTTCCACACCAGGGTGGCGGGGGGCTGTGGGCCACCCCGGCACCAGCTGCCCACACCGTGACTGTCTGGCCGGCCCGCAGGACGTACTTGGGTGTGAACTTACAGGCGATCTCATCGCCCTCCAGGACCTGCCTCTTAATCCTCCAGTTCCCCAGGGACTGATCCTTGTCTGAGTCCTTCTTGAGCCGCAGGAACCTGCCCTCCAGGTCAGTCTCCTCCGTGCTGACGCTGCAGGTGGCCGAGGCCTGCTGGGCCAGGAGGAAGCTGCTGCTGCTGCTGCCCGAGCCAATGCTGCCCGAGCCAATGCCACTTGAGCCGCTGCCTGGGGGCTCCTCCGCCTCCAGACGCAGCCGCTTGCTTCGGCTTGAACGCCCAGCTCTGGACATGCTGCTGCTGCTGCTGCTCCAGGTGGCCCGTGAGATGGTGACCCGTGAGGAGGGGCTGGGAGCCAGCTTCAGCCTCTCCTCCTCGCCCTCTAGGAGCTTGCGGTAGGCGCTGATCTCCATGTCCAAGGTCAACTGGACGTCCAGCAACTCCTGGTACTCGGCCAGCTGTTGCTGCATCACATCACGCATCTCCATCATCTCCTGCTCCTTGGCGTCCAGCGTCTTCCGGAACTTCTCCCGCTCCTCAGTCCTGGCCCCTTCCAGCTCTCGGATGCGGTCCTCAGCAGCACTGGCCTGCTTCTGGAGGCTGGAGATCTGGTAGCTGGGGGACTCGATCCGCATGCGGGCCTCCTTCAGCTCCTCACCGGCAGCATACCAAAAGTTTTTATGAACACTTTTTAAGCTACAGTAATCAAGGCAGCTTTTTATAATACAAAAATATTCACAGAAAATTAGAATTAATCCTGAAACATAGTCACATAGACATGGAAATTGTATTGGAAACAAACCTACTACCGATCAACTTTATATTACACCATGTGTGGAAGTTAAATATACAAATGCAATCGGATGAAATCTGACTACTATTATATATCATACAAAAAAGAGATCAATGCAGAAAATAAATAAATATTTTTGAAGTTTGTAGAGGAGACTCTCTTTTTTTTTTTAAATATTTATTTATTTTTAGTTCTTGGCGGACACAACACCTTTGTTTGTTTGTGGTGCTGAGGATCGAACCCGGGCCGCACGCATGCCAGGCGAGCGCGCTACCGCTTGAGCCACATCCCCAGCCAAACAGAAGAGACTCTCTTAATGTTTTTGTCATCTGCGTACCTCACTTTCTTAGAGTGTTCTATTTTAAAATCAAGAAGATGATTTCCATAAATTAGATTACATTAAAATTAAAAGTATTCACTAAAATAAACTCCTTTTTAAAATTGATTCTTAAGACATTTTACTTAAAACCATTTTTTGTATTAGGTACTTTACACAAAGTTTTTTCATGGTATATGTACTCTGATTCCACATAAAAAACAATCCATTAAACAGGGAATACAGGGAATATGTTTCACAAATTTGTCATTTTATTTACTCTCTCTCTCTCTCTCTCTCTTTCTTCTTCTTCTTCTTCTTTTTCTTCTTCTTCTTCTTCTTCTTCTTCTTCTTCTTCTTCTTCTTCTTCTTCTGCTTCTTCTTCTTCTTCTTCTTCTTCTTCTTCTTCTTCTTCTTCTTCTTCTTCTTCTTCTTCTTCGTGAACATACCTGAAGGAGTAATAAATAAAATTTTAATGTAACATATTGAGTGAAAACGTGGAATTAAAGTAAATTTTTCTTTCTTTCTTTCTTTTTTCTTTCTTTCTTTCTTTCTTTCTTTCTTTCTTTTTCTTTCTTTCTTTCTGTATTTCTTTCTTTCTTTTTCAGTAAATGCTCACTCTGAAAATAATATCATTGTTTTAATGGAGAGATTTTCAAATTGTTTTCTGAAAAGTAAATATTTTAATCTTTGTGGTAGGCATGGTGGGTAGATTTATCTCACATTATTTGATTCTACCATTGTAGAATTCAATAAACCATAGACAGTATGTAAATAAATCTAGTTATCAATTAATTTTTCTTGGGTCAGGTCTTTAGTGTTGTATTGACAAAGTCCACACTGAACCTCAGGTTGTCAAGGACAAATAAGTTTTGTTTTAGTATGTTTTCTGAATTTGCATTAAATACAATTATTTTGGTTTTGTGTGTAAAGATAAATTTTAATAAACACAGGTTCCACAAAAGTCCTACTGCTAAGTCAAACAAAATATTTAATACTCTACACAGAAACTCTGAAACATTTTCAAAGAAATATTTAAAAGCCTAAATAAATATGGTCAGATCCTTGCTCATGAATTAGAAGAGTCAGTGTGGCAAAACTGTTCACTTTCAACAAAGTTACCTGTAGATTCATTTTAGTAGTAAACAAAAATCTCCAGAGTGTGTGTGTGAGTGTGTGTGTGTGTATGTGCTTGTGTCTGTGTGTGTGCTATGTGTTTATGTGTGTGTGTATCTAAATTAGTAAGACGTTTTAAAAATTTTAGCATTGGCATGTTGAATAAGGCAGAAATATTTTTGAGAAGTGAATCATTAGATACCAAAAGTTTTTTTTTTTTTTTTCCGATTTTAGAAAAATAGTTTTCAGTGGCTCTGGGTGAGGAACAGTGTGTAGATGCCGAGTGCTCGGTTACATCAGGCAGCAGCCCCTCGAGGTGGTCCGTGGGTCCCCCTGCTGGTGGAAAAGATCCTCCCGGTTCTCCTTCTCCCGCACCACAGAAGACTGCTTCACTGCTCCTGTGGCCACTTCCTCTCCATCGGCGTGGACCAGCACAGTGCGGAAACTTTCGCCCGAGCCCCAGCTGCTCTGGCTCTTCCACACCAGGGTGGCGGGGGGCTGTGGGCCACCCCGGCACCAGCTGCCCACACCGTGACTGTCTGGCCGGCCCGCAGGACGTACTTGGGTGTGAACTTACAGGCGATCTCATCGCCCTCCAGGACCTGCCTCTTAATCCTCCAGTTCCCCAGGGACTGATCCTTGTCTGAGTCCTTCTTGAGCCGCAGGAACCTGCCCTCCAGGTCAGTCTCCTCCGTGCTGACGCTGCAGGTGGCCGAGGCCTGCTGGGCCAGGAGGAAGCTGCTGCTGCTGCTGCCCGAGCCAATGCTGCCCGAGCCAATGCCACTTGAGCCGCTGCCTGGGGGCTCCTCCGCCTCCAGACGCAGCCGCTTGCTTCGGCTTGAACGCCCAGCTCTGGACATGCTGCTGCTGCTGCTGCTCCAGGTGGCCCGTGAGATGGTGACCCGTGAGGAGGGGCTGGGAGCCAGCTTCAGCCTCTCCTCCTCGCCCTCTAGGAGCTTGCGGTAGGCGCTGATCTCCATGTCCAAGGTCAACTGGACGTCCAGCAACTCCTGGTACTCGGCCAGCTGTTGCTGCATCACATCACGCATCTCCATCATCTCCTGCTCCTTGGCGTCCAGCGTCTTCCGGAACTTCTCCCGCTCCTCAGTCCTGGCCCCTTCCAGCTCTCGGATGCGGTCCTCAGCAGCACTGGCCTGCTTCTGGAGGCTGGAGATCTGGTAGCTGGGCGACTCGATCCGCATGCGGGCCTCCTTCAGCTCCTCACCGGCAGCATACCAAAAGTTTTTATGAACACTTTTTAAGCTACAGTAATCAAGGCAGCTTTTTATAATACAAAAATATTCACAGAAAATTAGAATTAATCCTGAAACATAGTCACATAGACATGGAAATTGTATTGGAAACAAACCTACTACCGATCAACTTTATATTACACCATGTGTGGAAGTTAAATATACAAATGCAATCGGATGAAATCTGACTACTATTATATATCATACAAAAAAGAGATCAATGCAGAAAATAAATAAATATTTTTGAAGTTTGTAGAGGAGACTCTCTTTTTTTTTTAAATATTTATTTATTTTTAGTTCTTGGCGGACACAACACCTTTGTTTGTTTGTGGTGCTGAGGATCGAACCCGGGCCGCACGCATGCCAGGCGAGCGCGCTACCGCTTGAGCCACATCCCCAGCCAAACAGAGGAGACTCTCTTAATGTTTTTGTCATCTGCGTACCTCACTTTCTTAGAGTGTTCTATTTTAAAATCAAGAAGATGATTTCCATAAATTAGATTACATTAAAATTAAAAGTATTCACTAAAATAAACTCCTTTTTAAAATTGATTCTTAAGACATTTTACTTAAAACCATTTTTTGTATTAGGTACTTTACACAAAGTTTTTTCATGGTATATGTACTCTGATTCCACATAAAAAACAATCCATTAAACAGGGAATACAGGGAATATGTTTCACAAATTTGTCATTTTATTTACTCTCTCTCTCTCTCTCTCTCTTTCTTCTTCTTCTTCTTCTTTTTCTTCTTCTTCTTCTTCTTCTTCTTCTTCTTCTTCTTCTGCTTCTTCTTCTTCTGCTTCTTCTTCTTCTTCTTCTTCTTCTTCTTCTTCTTCTTCTTCTTCTTCTTCTTCTTCTTCGTGAACATACCTGAAGGAGTAATAAATAAAATTTTAATGTAACATATTGAGTGAAAACGTGGAATTAAAGTAAATTTTTCTTTCTTTCTTTCTTTTTTCTTTCTTTCTTTCTTTCTTTATTTTTCTTTCTTTCTTTCTGTATTTCTTTCTTTCTTTTTTAGTAAATGCTCACTCTGAAAATAATATCATTGTTTTAATGGAGAGATTTTCAAATTGTTTTCTGAAAAGTAAATATTTTAATCTTTGTGGTAGGCATGGTGGGTAGATTTATCTCACATTATTTGATTCTACCATTGTAGAATTCAATAAACCATAGACAGTATGTAAATAAATCTAGTTATCAATTAATTTTTCTTGGGTCAGGTCTTTAGTGTTGTATTGACAAAGTCCACACTGAACCTCAGGTTGTCAAGGACAAATAAGTTTTGTTTTAGTATGTTTTCTGAATTTGCATTAAATACAATTATTTTGGTTTTGTGTGTAAAGATAAATTTTAATAAACACAGGTTCCACAAAAGTCCTACTGCTAAGTCAAACAAAATATTTAATACTCTACACAGAAACTCTGAAACATTTTCAAAGAAATATTTAAAAGCCTAAATAAATATGGTCAGATCCTTGCTCATGAATTAGAAGAGTCAGTGTGGCAAAACTGTTCACTTTCAACAAAGTTACCTGTAGATTCATTTTAGTAGTAAACAAAAATCTCCAGAGTGTGTGTGTGAGTGTGTGTGTGTGTATGTGCTTGTGTCTGTGTGTGTGCTATGTGTTTATGTGTGTGTGTATCTAAATTAGTAAGACGTTTTAAAAATTTTAGCATTGGCATGTTGAATAAGGCAGAAATATTTTTGAGAAGTGAATCATTAGATACCAAAAGTTTTTTTTTTTTTTCCGATTTTAGAAAAATAGTTTTCAGTGGCTCTGGGTGAGGAACAGTGTGTAGATGCCGAGTGCTCGGTTACATCAGGCAGCAGCCCCTCGAGGTGGTCCGTGGGTCCCCCTGCTGGTGGAAAAGATCCTCCCGGTTCTCCTTCTCCCGCACCACAGAAGACTGCTTCACTGCTCCTGTGGCCACTTCCTCTCCATCGGCGTGGACCAGCACAGTGCGGAAACTTTCGCCCGAGCCCCAGCTGCTCTGGCTCTTCCACACCAGGGTGGCGGGGGGCTGTGGGCCACCCCGGCACCAGCTGCCCACACCGTGACTGTCTGGCCGGCCCGCAGGACGTACTTGGGTGTGAACTTACAGGCGATCTCATCGCCCTCCAGGACCTGCCTCTTAATCCTCCAGTTCCCCAGGGACTGATCCTTGTCTGAGTCCTTCTTGAGCCGCAGGAACCTGCCCTCCAGGTCAGTCTCCTCCGTGCTGACGCTGCAGGTGGCCGAGGCCTGCTGGGCCAGGAGGAAGCTGCTGCTGCTGCTGCCCGAGCCAATGCTGCCCGAGCCAATGCCACTTGAGCCGCTGCCTGGGGGCTCCTCCGCCTCCAGACGCAGCCGCTTGCTTCGGCTTGAACGCCCAGCTCTGGACATGCTGCTGCTGCTGCTGCTCCAGGTGGCCCGTGAGATGGTGACCCGTGAGGAGGGGCTGGGAGCCAGCTTCAGCCTCTCCTCCTCGCCCTCTAGGAGCTTGCGGTAGGCGCTGATCTCCATGTCCAAGGTCAACTGGACGTCCAGCAACTCCTGGTACTCGGCCAGCTGTTGCTGCATCACATCACGCATCTCCATCATCTCCTGCTCCTTGGCGTCCAGCGTCTTCCGGAACTTCTCCCGCTCCTCAGTCCTGGCCCCTTCCAGCTCTCGGATGCGGTCCTCAGCAGCACTGGCCTGCTTCTGGAGGCTGGAGATCTGGTAGCTGGGGGACTCGATCCGCATGCGGGCCTCCTTCAGCTCCTCACCGGCAGCATACCAAAAGTTTTTATGAACACTTTTTAAGCTACAGTAATCAAGGCAGCTTTTTATAATACAAAAATATTCACAGAAAATTAGAATTAATCCTGAAACATAGTCACATAGACATGGAAATTGTATTGGAAACAAACCTACTACCGATCAACTTTATATTACACCATGTGTGGAAGTTAAATATACAAATGCAATCGGATGAAATCTGACTACTATTATATATCATACAAAAAAGAGATCAATGCAGAAAATAAATAAATATTTTTGAAGTTTGTAGAGGAGACTCTCTTTTTTTTTTTTAAATATTTATTTATTTTTAGTTCTTGGCGGACACAACACCTTTGTTTGTTTGTGGTGCTGAGGATCGAACCCGGGCCGCACGCATGCCAGGCGAGCGCGCTACCGCTTGAGCCACATCCCCAGCCAAACAGAGGAGACTCTCTTAATGTTTTTGTCATCTGCGTACCTCACTTTCTTAGAGTGTTCTATTTTAAAATCAAGAAGATGATTTCCATAAATTAGATTACATTAAAATTAAAAGTATTCACTAAAATAAACTCCTTTTTAAAATTGATTCTTAAGACATTTTAATTAAAACCATTTTTTGTATTAGGTACTTTACACAAAGTTTTTTCATGGTATATGTACTCTGATTCCACATAAAAAACAATCCATTAAACAGGGAATACAGGGAATATGTTTCACAAATTTGTCATTTTATTTACTCTCTCTCTCTCTCTCTCTCTTTCTTCTTCTTCTTCTTTTTCTTCTTCTTCTTCTTCTTCTTCTTCTTCTTCTTCTTCTTCTTCTTCTGCTTCTTCTTCTTCTTCTTCTTCTTCGTGAACATACCTGAAGGAGTAATAAATAAAATTTTAATGTAACATATTGAGTGAAAACGTGGAATTAAAGTAAATTTTTCTTTCTTTCTTTCTTTTTTCTTTCTTTCTTTCTTTCTTTATTTTTCTTTCTTTCTTTCTGTATTTCTTTCTTTCTTTTTCAGTAAATGCTCACTCTGAAAATAATATCATTGTTTTAATGGAGAGATTTTCAAATTGTTTTCTGAAAAGTAAATATTTTAATCTTTGTGGTAGGCATGGTGGGTAGATTTATCTCACATTATTTGATTCTACCATTGTAGAATTCAATAAACCATAGACAGTATGTAAATAAATCTAGTTATCAATTAATTTTTCTTGGGTCAGGTCTTTAGTGTTGTATTGACAAAGTCCACACTGAACCTCAGGTTGTCAAGGACAAATAAGTTTTGTTTTAGTATGTTTTCTGAATTTGCATTAAATACAATTATTTTGGTTTTGTGTGTAAAGATAAATTTTAATAAACACAGGTTCCACAAAAGTCCTACTGCTAAGTCAAACAAAATATTTAATACTCTACACAGAAACTCTGAAACATTTTCAAAGAAATATTTAAAAGCCTAAATAAATATGGTCAGATCCTTGCTCATGAATTAGAAGAGTCAGTGTGGCAAAACTGTTCACTTTCAACAAAGTTACCTGTAGATTCATTTTAGTAGTAAACAAAAATCTCCAGAGTGTGTGTGTGAGTGTGTGTGTGTGTATGTGCTTGTGTCTGTGTGTGTCCTATGTGTTTATGTGTGTGTGTATCTAAATTAGTAAGACGTTTTAAAAATTTTAGCATTGGCATGTTGAAT
Source organism: Urocitellus parryii (assembly GCF_045843805.1). NCBI lineage: Eukaryota > Metazoa > Chordata > Mammalia > Rodentia > Sciuridae > Urocitellus > Urocitellus parryii. The sequence continues at coordinate 56,704 of NW_027553112.1, forward strand.
AAGGCAGAAATATTTTTGAGAAGTGAATCATTAGATACCAAAAGTTTTTTTTTTTTTTCCGATTTTAGAAAAATAGTTTTCAGTGGCTCTGGGTGAGGAACAGTGTGTAGATGCCGAGTGCTCGGTTACATCAGGCAGCAGCCCCTCGAGGTGGTCCGTGGGTCCCCCTGCTGGTGGAAAAGATCCTCCCGGTTCTCCTTCTCCCGCACCACAGAAGACTGCTTCACTGCTCCTGTGGCCACTTCCTCTCCATCGGCGTGGACCAGCACAGTGCGGAAACTTTCGCCCGAGCCCCAGCTGCTCTGGCTCTTCCACACCAGGGTGGCGGGGGGCTGTGGGCCACCCCGGCACCAGCTGCCCACACCGTGACTGTCTGGCCGGCCCGCAGGACGTACTTGGGTGTGAACTTACAGGCGATCTCATCGCCCTCCAGGACCTGCCTCTTAATCCTCCAGTTCCCCAGGGACTGATCCTTGTCTGAGTCCTTCTTGAGCCGCAGGAACCTGCCCTCCAGGTCAGTCTCCTCCGTGCTGACGCTGCAGGTGGCCGAGGCCTGCTGGGCCAGGAGGAAGCTGCTGCTGCTGCTGCCCGAGCCAATGCTGCCCGAGCCAATGCCACTTGAGCCGCTGCCTGGGGGCTCCTCCGCCTCCAGACGCAGCCGCTTGCTTCGGCTTGAACGCCCAGCTCTGGACATGCTGCTGCTGCTGCTGCTCCAGGTGGCCCGTGAGATGGTGACCCGTGAGGAGGGGCTGGGAGCCAGCTTCAGCCTCTCCTCCTCGCCCTCTAGGAGCTTGCGGTAGGCGCTGATCTCCATGTCCAAGGTCAACTGGACGTCCAGCAACTCCTGGTACTCGGCCAGCTGTTGCTGCATCACATCACGCATCTCCATCATCTCCTGCTCCTTGGCGTCCAGCGTCTTCCGGAACTTCTCCCGCTCCTCAGTCCTGGCCCCTTCCAGCTCTCGGATGCGGTCCTCAGCAGCACTGGCCTGCTTCTGGAGGCTGGAGATCTGGTAGCTGGGGGACTCGATCCGCATGCGGGCCTCCTTCAGCTCCTCACCGGCAGCATACCAAAAGTTTTTATGAACACTTTTTAAGCTACAGTAATCAAGGCAGCTTTTTATAATACAAAAATATTCACAGAAAATTAGAATTAATCCTGAAACATAGTCACATAGACATGGAAATTGTATTGGAAACAAACCTACTACCGATCAACTTTATATTACACCATGTGTGGAAGTTAAATATACAAATGCAATCGGATGAAATCTGACTACTATTATATATCATACAAAAAAGAGATCAATGCAGAAAATAAATAAATATTTTTGAAGTTTGTAGAGGAGACTCTCTTTTTTTTTAAATATTTATTTATTTTTAGTTCTTGGCGGACACAACACCTTTGTTTGTTTGTGGTGCTGAGGATCGAACCCGGGCCGCACGCATGCCAGGCGAGCGCGCTACCGCTTGAGCCACATCCCCAGCCAAACAGAGGAGACTCTCTTAATGTTTTTGTCATCTGCGTACCTCACTTTCTTAGAGTGTTCTATTTTAAAATCAAGAAGATGATTTCCATAAATTAGATTACATTAAAATTAAAAGTATTCACTAAAATAAACTCCTTTTTAAAATTGATTCTTAAGACATTTTACTTAAAACCATTTTTTGTATTAGGTACTTTACACAAAGTTTTTTCATGGTATATGTACTCTGATTCCACATAAAAAACAATCCATTAAACAGGGAATACAGGGAATATGTTTCACAAATTTGTCATTTTATTTACTCTCTCTCTCTCTCTCTCTCTCTCTCTCTTCTTCTTCTTCTTCTTTTTCTTCTTCTTCTTCTTCTTCTTCTTCTTCTTCTTCTTCTTCTTCTTCTTCGTGAACATACCTGAAGGAGTAATAAATAAAATTTTAATGTAACATATTGAGTGAAAACGTGGAATTAAAGTAAATTTTTCTTTCTTTCTTTCTTTTTTCTTTCTTTCTTTCTTTCTTTCTTTATTTTTCTTTCTTTCTTTCTGTATTTCTTTCTTTCTTTTTCAGTAAATGCTCACTCTGAAAATAATATCATTGTTTTAATGGAGAGATTTTCAAATTGTTTTCTGAAAAGTAAATATTTTAATCTTTGTGGTAGGCATGGTGGGTAGATTTATCTCACATTATTTGATTCTACCATTGTAGAATTCAATAAACCATAGACAGTATGTAAATAAATCTAGTTATCAATTAATTTTTCTTGGGTCAGGTCTTTAGTGTTGTATTGACAAAGTCCACACTGAACCTCAGGTTGTCAAGGACAAATAAGTTTTGTTTTAGTATGTTTTCTGAATTTGCATTAAATACAATTATTTTGGTTTTGTGTGTAAAGATAAATTTTAATAAACACAGGTTCCACAAAAGTCCTACTGCTAAGTCAAACAAAATATTTAATACTCTACACAGAAACTCTGAAACATTTTCAAAGAAATATTTAAAAGCCTAAATAAATATGGTCAGATCCTTGCTCATGAATTAGAAGAGTCAGTGTGGCAAAACTGTTCACTTTCAACAAAGTTACCTGTAGATTCATTTTAGTAGTAAACAAAAATCTCCAGAGTGTGTGTGTGAGTGTGTGTGTGTGTATGTGCTTGTGTCTGTGTGTGTGCTATGTGTTTATGTGTGTGTGTATCTAAATTAGTAAGACGTTTTAAAAATTTTAGCATTGGCATGTTGAATAAGGCAGAAATATTTTTGAGAAGTGAATCATTAGATACCAAAAGTTTTTTTTTTTTTTTTCCGATTTTAGAAAAATAGTTTTCAGTGGCTCTGGGTGAGGAACAGTGTGTAGATGCCGAGTGCTCGGTTACATCAGGCAGCAGCCCCTCGAGGTGGTCCGTGGGTCCCCCTGCTGGTGGAAAAGATCCTCCCGGTTCTCCTTCTCCCGCACCACAGAAGACTGCTTCACTGCTCCTGTGGCCACTTCCTCTCCATCGGCGTGGACCAGCACAGTGCGGAAACTTTCGCCCGAGCCCCAGCTGCTCTGGCTCTTCCACACCAGGGTGGCGGGGGGCTGTGGGCCACCCCGGCACCAGCTGCCCACACCGTGACTGTCTGGCCGGCCCGCAGGACGTACTTGGGTGTGAACTTACAGGCGATCTCATCGCCCTCCAGGACCTGCCTCTTAATCCTCCAGTTCCCCAGGGACTGATCCTTGTCTGAGTCCTTCTTGAGCCGCAGGAACCTGCCCTCCAGGTCAGTCTCCTCCGTGCTGACGCTGCAGGTGGCCGAGGCCTGCTGGGCCAGGAGGAAGCTGCTGCTGCTGCTGCCCGAGCCAATGCTGCCCGAGCCAATGCCACTTGAGCCGCTGCCTGGGGGCTCCTCCGCCTCCAGACGCAGCCGCTTGCTTCGGCTTGAACGCCCAGCTCTGGACATGCTGCTGCTGCTGCTGCTCCAGGTGGCCCGTGAGATGGTGACCCGTGAGGAGGGGCTGGGAGCCAGCTTCAGCCTCTCCTCCTCGCCCTCTAGGAGCTTGCGGTAGGCGCTGATCTCCATGTCCAAGGTCAACTGGACGTCCAGCAACTCCTGGTACTCGGCCAGCTGTTGCTGCATCACATCACGCATCTCCATCATCTCCTGCTCCTTGGCGTCCAGCGTCTTCCGGAACTTCTCCCGCTCCTCAGTCCTGGCCCCTTCCAGCTCTCGGATGCGGTCCTCAGCAGCACTGGCCTGCTTCTGGAGGCTGGAGATCTGGTAGCTGGGGGACTCGATCCGCATGCGGGCCTCCTTCAGCTCCTCACCGGCAGCATACCAAAAGTTTTTATGAACACTTTTTAAGCTACAGTAATCAAGGCAGCTTTTTATAATACAAAAATATTCACAGAAAATTAGAATTAATCCTGAAACATAGTCACATAGACATGGAAATTGTATTGGAAACAAACCTACTACCGATCAACTTTATATTACACCATGTGTGGAAGTTAAATATACAAATGCAATCGGATGAAATCTGACTACTATTATATATCATACAAAAAAGAGATCAATGCAGAAAATAAATAAATATTTTTGAAGTTTGTAGAGGAGACTCTCTTTTTTTTTAAATATTTATTTATTTTTAGTTCTTGGCGGACACAACACCTTTGTTTGTTTGTGGTGCTGAGGATCGAACCCGGGCCGCACGCATGCCAGGCGAGCGCGCTACCGCTTGAGCCACATCCCCAGCCAAACAGAGGAGACTCTCTTAATGTTTTTGTCATCTGCGTACCTCACTTTCTTAGAGTGTTCTATTTTAAAATCAAGAAGATGATTTCCATAAATTAGATTACATTAAAATTAAAAGTATTCACTAAAATAAACTCCTTTTTAAAATTGATTCTTAAGACATTTTACTTAAAACCATTTTTTGTATTAGGTACTTTACACAAAGTTTTTTCATGGTATATGTACTCTGATTCCACATAAAAAAACAATCCATTAAACAGGGAATACAGGGAATATGTTTCACAAATTTGTCATTTTATTTACTCTCTCTCTCTCTCTCTCTCTCTCTCTCTCTCTTTCTTCTTCTTCTTCTTTTTCTTCTTCTTCTTCTTCTTCTTCTTCTTCTGCTTCTTCTTCTTCTTCTTCTTCTTCTTCTTCTTCTTCTTCTTCTTCGTGAACATACCTGAAGGAGTAATAAATAAAATTTTAATGTAACATATTGAGTGAAAACGTGGAATTAAAGTAAATTTTTCTTTCTTTCTTTCTTTTTTCTTTCTTTCTTTCTTTCTTTATTTTTCTTTCTTTCTTTCTGTATTTCTTTCTTTCTTTTTCAGTAAATGCTCACTCTGAAAATAATATCATTGTTTTAATGGAGAGATTTTCAAATTGTTTTCTGAAAAGTAAATATTTTAATCTTTGTGGTAGGCATGGTGGGTAGATTTATCTCACATTATTTGATTCTACCATTGTAGAATTCAATAAACCATAGACAGTATGTAAATAAATCTAGTTATCAATTAATTTTTCTTGGGTCAGGTCTTTAGTGTTGTATTGACAAAGTCCACACTGAACCTCAGGTTGTCAAGGACAAATAAGTTTTGTTTTAGTATGTTTTCTGAATTTGCATTAAATACAATTATTTTGGTTTTGTGTGTAAAGATAAATTTTAATAAACACAGGTTCCACAAAAGTCCTACTGCTAAGTCAAACAAAATATTTAATACTCTACACAGAAACTCTGAAACATTTTCAAAGAAATATTTAAAAGCCTAAATAAATATGGTCAGATCCTTGCTCATGAATTAGAAGAGTCAGTGTGGCAAAACTGTTCACTTTCAACAAAGTTACCTGTAGATTCATTTTAGTAGTAAACAAAAATCTCCAGAGTGTGTGTGTGAGTGTGTGTGTGTGTATGTGCTTGTGTCTGTGTGTGTGCTATGTGTTTATGTGTGTGTGTATCTAAATTAGTAAGACGTTTTAAAAATTTTAGCATTGGCATGTTGAATAAGGCAGAAATATTTTTGAGAAGTGAATCATTAGATACCAAAAGTTTTTTTTTTTTTTTTCCGATTTTAGAAAAATAGTTTTCAGTGGCTCTGGGTGAGGAACAGTGTGTAGATGCCGAGTGCTCGGTTACATCAGGCAGCAGCCCCTCGAGGTGGTCCGTGGGTCCCCCTGCTGGTGGAAAAGATCCTCCCGGTTCTCCTTCTCCCGCACCACAGAAGACTGCTTCACTGCTCCTGTGGCCACTTCCTCTCCATCGGCGTGGACCAGCACAGTGCGGAAACTTTCGCCCGAGCCCCAGCTGCTCTGGCTCTTCCACACCAGGGTGGCGGGGGGCTGTGGGCCACCCCGGCACCAGCTGCCCACACCGTGACTGTCTGGCCGGCCCGCAGGACGTACTTGGGTGTGAACTTACAGGCGATCTCATCGCCCTCCAGGACCTGCCTCTTAATCCTCCAGTTCCCCAGGGACTGATCCTTGTCTGAGTCCTTCTTGAGCCGCAGGAACCTGCCCTCCAGGTCAGTCTCCTCCGTGCTGACGCTGCAGGTGGCCGAGGCCTGCTGGGCCAGGAGGAAGCTGCTGCTGCTGCTGCCCGAGCCAATGCTGCCCGAGCCAATGCCACTTGAGCCGCTGCCTGGGGGCTCCTCCGCCTCCAGACGCAGCCGCTTGCTTCGGCTTGAACGCCCAGCTCTGGACATGCTGCTGCTGCTGCTGCTCCAGGTGGCCCGTGAGATGGTGACCCGTGAGGAGGGGCTGGGAGCCAGCTTCAGCCTCTCCTCCTCGCCCTCTAGGAGCTTGCGGTAGGCGCTGATCTCCATGTCCAAGGTCAACTGGACGTCCAGCAACTCCTGGTACTCGGCCAGCTGTTGCTGCATCACATCACGCATCTCCATCATCTCCTGCTCCTTGGCGTCCAGCGTCTTCCGGAACTTCTCCCGCTCCTCAGTCCTGGCCCCTTCCAGCTCTCGGATGCGGTCCTCAGCAGCACTGGCCTGCTTCTGGAGGCTGGAGATCTGGTAGCTGGGGGACTCGATCCGCATGCGGGCCTCCTTCAGCTCCTCACCGGCAGCATACCAAAAGTTTTTATGAACACTTTTTAAGCTACAGTAATCAAGGCAGCTTTTTATAATACAAAAATATTCACAGAAAATTAGAATTAATCCTGAAACATAGTCACATAGACATGGAAATTGTATTGGAAACAAACCTACTACCGATCAACTTTATATTACACCATGTGTGGAAGTTAAATATACAAATGCAATCGGATGAAATCTGACTACTATTATATATCATACAAAAAAGAGATCAATGCAGAAAATAAATAAATATTTTTGAAGTTTGTAGAGGAGACTCTCTTTTTTTTTAAATATTTATTTATTTTTAGTTCTTGGCGGACACAACACCTTTGTTTGTTTGTGGTGCTGAGGATCGAACCCGGGCCGCACGCATGCCAGGCGAGCGCGCTACCGCTTGAGCCACATCCCCAGCCAAACAGAGGAGACTCTCTTAATGTTTTTGTCATCTGCGTACCTCACTTTCTTAGAGTGTTCTATTTTAAAATCAAGAAGATGATTTCCATAAATTAGATTACATTAAAATTAAAAGTATTCACTAAAATAAACTCCTTTTTAAAATTGATTCTTAAGACATTTTACTTAAAACCATTTTTTGTATTAGGTACTTTACACAAAGTTTTTTCATGGTATATGTACTCTGATTCCACATAAAAAAACAATCCATTAAACAGGGAATACAGGGAATATGTTTCACAAATTTGTCATTTTATTTACTCTCTCTCTCTCTCTCTCTCTCTCTCTCTCTCTTTCTTCTTCTTCTTCTTTTTCTTCTTCTTCTTCTTCTTCTTCTTCTTCTGCTTCTTCTTCTTCTTCTTCTTCTTCTTCTTCTTCTTCTTCTTCTTCGTGAACATACCTGAAGGAGTAATAAATAAAATTTTAATGTAACATATTGAGTGAAAACGTGGAATTAAAGTAAATTTTTCTTTCTTTCTTTCTTTTTTCTTTCTTTCTTTCTTTCTTTATTTTTCTTTCTTTCTTTCTGTATTTCTTTCTTTCTTTTTCAGTAAATGCTCACTCTGAAAATAATATCATTGTTTTAATGGAGAGATTTTCAAATTGTTTTCTGAAAAGTAAATATTTTAATCTTTGTGGTAGGCATGGTGGGTAGATTTATCTCACATTATTTGATTCTACCATTGTAGAATTCAATAAACCATAGACAGTATGTAAATAAATCTAGTTATCAATTAATTTTTCTTGGGTCAGGTCTTTAGTGTTGTATTGACAAAGTCCACACTGAACCTCAGGTTGTCAAGGACAAATAAGTTTTGTTTTAGTATGTTTTCTGAATTTGCATTAAATACAATTATTTTGGTTTTGTGTGTAAAGATAAATTTTAATAAACACAGGTTCCACAAAAGTCCTACTGCTAAGTCAAACAAAATATTTAATACTCTACACAGAAACTCTGAAACATTTTCAAAGAAATATTTAAAAGCCTAAATAAATATGGTCAGATCCTTGCTCATGAATTAGAAGAGTCAGTGTGGCAAAACTGTTCACTTTCAACAAAGTTACCTGTAGATTCATTTTAGTAGTAAACAAAAATCTCCAGAGTGTGTGTGTGAGTGTGTGTGTGTGTATGTGCTTGTGTCTGTGTGTGTGCTATGTGTTTATGTGTGTATCTAAATTAGTAAGACGTTTTAAAAATTTTAGCATTGGCATGTTGAATAAGGCAGAAATATTTTTGAGAAGTGAATCATTAGATACCAAAAGTTTTTTTTTTTTTTTTCCGATTTTAGAAAAATAGTTTTCAGTGGCTCTGGGTGAGGAACAGTGTGTAGATGCCGAGTGCTCGGTTACATCAGGCAGCAGCCCCTCGAGGTGGTCCGTGGGTCCCCCTGCTGGTGGAAAAGATCCTCCCGGTTCTCCTTCTCCCGCACCACAGAAGACTGCTTCACTGCTCCTGTGGCCACTTCCTCTCCATCGGCGTGGACCAGCACAGTGCGGAAACTTTCGCCCGAGCCCCAGCTGCTCTGGCTCTTCCACACCAGGGTGGCGGGGGGCTGTGGGCCACCCCGGCACCAGCTGCCCACACCGTGACTGTCTGGCCGGCCCGCAGGACGTACTTGGGTGTGAACTTACAGGCGATCTCATCGCCCTCCAGGACCTGCCTCTTAATCCTCCAGTTCCCCAGGGACTGATCCTTGTCTGAGTCCTTCTTGAGCCGCAGGAACCTGCCCTCCAGGTCAGTCTCCTCCGTGCTGACGCTGCAGGTGGCCGAGGCCTGCTGGGCCAGGAGGAAGCTGCTGCTGCTGCTGCCCGAGCCAATGCTGCCCGAGCCAATGCCACTTGAGCCGCTGCCTGGGGGCTCCTCCGCCTCCAGACACAGCCGCTTGCTTCGGCTTGAACGCCCAGCTCTGGACATGCTGCTGCTGCTGCTCCAGGTGGCCCGTGAGATGGTGACCCGTGAGGAGGGGCTGGGAGCCAGCTTCAGCCTCTCCTCCTCGCCCTCTAGGAGCTTGCGGTAGGCGCTGATCTCCATGTCCAAGGTCAACTGGACGTCCAGCAACTCCTGGTACTCGGCCAGCTGTTGCTGCATCACATCACGCATCTCCATCATCTCCTGCTCCTTGGCGTCCAGCGTCTTCCGGAACTTCTCCCGCTCCTCAGTCCTGGCCCCTTCCAGCTCTCGGATGCGGTCCTCAGCAGCACTGGCCTGCTTCTGGAGGCTGGAGATCTGGTAGCTGGGGGACTCGATCCGCATGCGGGCCTCCTTCAGCTCCTCACCGGCAGCATACCAAAAGTTTTTATGAACACTTTTTAAGCTACAGTAATCAAGGCAGCTTTTTATAATACAAAAATATTCACAGAAAATTAGAATTAATCCTGAAACATAGTCACATAGACATGGAAATTGTATTGGAAACAAACCTACTACCGATCAACTTTATATTACACCATGTGTGGAAGTTAAATATACAAATGCAATCGGATGAAATCTGACTACTATTATATATCATACAAAAAAGAGATCAATGCAGAAAATAAATAAATATTTTTGAAGTTTGTAGAGGAGACTCTCTTTTTTTTTTAAATATTTATTTATTTTTAGTTCTTGGCGGACACAACACCTTTGTTTGTTTGTGGTGCTGAGGATCGAACCCGGGCCGCACGCATGCCAGGCGAGCGCGCTACCGCTTGAGCCACATCCCCAGCCAAACAGAGGAGACTCTCTTAATGTTTTTGTCATCTGCGTACCTCACTTTCTTAGAGTGTTCTATTTTAAAATCAAGAAGATGATTTCCATAAATTAGATTACATTAAAATTAAAAGTATTCACTAAAATAAACTCCTTTTTAAAATTGATTCTTAAGACATTTTACTTAAAACCATTTTTTGTATTAGGTACTTTACACAAAGTTTTTTCATGGTATATGTACTCTGATTCCACATAAAAAACAATCCATTAAACAGGGAATACAGGGAATATGTTTCACAAATTTGTCATTTTATTTACTCTCTCTCTCTCTCTCTCTCTTTCTTCTTCTTCTTCTTCTTTTTCTTCTTCTTCTTCTTCTTCTTCTTCTTCTTCTTCTTCTTCTTCTTCTTCTTCTGCTTCTTCTTCTTCTGCTTCTTCTTCTTCTTCTTCTTCTTCTTCTTCTTCTTCTTCTTCTTCTTCTTCGTGAACATACCTGAAGGAGTAATAAATAAAATTTTAATGTAACATATTGAGTGAAAACGTGGAATTAAAGTAAATTTTTCTTTCTTTCTTTCTTTTTTCTTTCTTTCTTTCTTTCTTTATTTTTCTTTCTTTCTTTCTGTATTTCTTTCTTTCTTTTTTAGTAAATGCTCACTCTGAAAATAATATCATTGTTTTAATGGAGAGATTTTCAAATTGTTTTCTGAAAAGTAAATATTTTAATCTTTGTGGTAGGCATGGTGGGTAGATTTATCTCACATTATTTGATTCTACCATTGTAGAATTCAATAAACCATAGACAGTATGTAAATAAATCTAGTTATCAATTAATTTTTCTTGGGTCAGGTCTTTAGTGTTGTATTGACAAAGTCCACACTGAACCTCAGGTTGTCAAGGACAAATAAGTTTTGTTTTAGTATGTTTTCTGAATTTGCATTAAATACAATTATTTTGGTTTTGTGTGTAAAGATAAATTTTAATAAACACAGGTTCCACAAAAGTCCTACTGCTAAGTCAAACAAAATATTTAATACTCTACACAGAAACTCTGAAACATTTTCAAAGAAATATTTAAAAGCCTAAATAAATATGGTCAGATCCTTGCTCATGAATTAGAAGAGTCAGTGTGGCAAAACTGTTCACTTTCAACAAAGTTACCTGTAGATTCATTTTAGTAGTAAACAAAAATCTCCAGAGTGTGTGTGTGAGTGTGTGTGTGTGTATGTGCTTGTGTCTGTGTGTGTGCTATGTGTTTATGTGTGTGTGTATCTAAATTAGTAAGACGTTTTAAAAATTTTAGCATTGGCATGTTGAATAAGGCAGAAATATTTTTGAGAAGTGAATCATTAGATACCAAAAGTTTTTTTTTTTTTTTTCCGATTTTAGAAAAATAGTTTTCAGTGGCTCTGGGTGAGGAACAGTGTGTAGATGCCGAGTGCTCGGTTACATCAGGCAGCAGCCCCTCGAGGTGGTCCGTGGGTCCCCCTGCTGGTGGAAAAGATCCTCCCGGTTCTCCTTCTCCCGCACCACAGAAGACTGCTTCACTGCTCCTGTGGCCACTTCCTCTCCATCGGCGTGGACCAGCACAGTGCGGAAACTTTCGCCCGAGCCCCAGCTGCTCTGGCTCTTCCACACCAGGGTGGCGGGGGGCTGTGGGCCACCCCGGCACCAGCTGCCCACACCGTGACTGTCTGGCCGGCCCGCAGGACGTACTTGGGTGTGAACTTACAGGCGATCTCATCGCCCTCCAGGACCTGCCTCTTAATCCTCCAGTTCCCCAGGGACTGATCCTTGTCTGAGTCCTTCTTGAGCCGCAGGAACCTGCCCTCCAGGTCAGTCTCCTCCGTGCTGACGCTGCAGGTGGCCGAGGCCTGCTGGGCCAGGAGGAAGCTGCTGCTGCTGCTGCCCGAGCCAATGCTGCCCGAGCCAATGCCACTTGAGCCGCTGCCTGGGGGCTCCTCCGCCTCCAGACGCAGCCGCTTGCTTCGGCTTGAACGCCCAGCTCTGGACATGCTGCTGCTGCTGCTGCTCCAGGTGGCCCGTGAGATGGTGACCCGTGAGGAGGGGCTGGGAGCCAGCTTCAGCCTCTCCTCCTCGCCCTCTAGGAGCTTGCGGTAGGCGCTGATCTCCATGTCCAAGGTCAACTGGACGTCCAGCAACTCCTGGTACTCGGCCAGCTGTTGCTGCATCACATCACGCATCTCCATCATCTCCTGCTCCTTGGCGTCCAGCGTCTTCCGGAACTTCTCCCGCTCCTCAGTCCTGGCCCCTTCCAGCTCTCGGATGCGGTCCTCAGCAGCACTGGCCTGCTTCTGGAGGCTGGAGATCTGGTAGCTGGGGGACTCGATCCGCATGCGGGCCTCCTTCAGCTCCTCACCGGCAGCATACCAAAAGTTTTTATGAACACTTTTTAAGCTACAGTAATCAAGGCAGCTTTTTATAATACAAAAATATTCACAGAAAATTAGAATTAATCCTGAAACATAGTCACATAGACATGGAAATTGTATTGGAAACAAACCTACTACCGATCAACTTTATATTACACCATGTGTGGAAGTTAAATATACAAATGCAATCGGATGAAATCTGACTACTATTATATATCATACAAAAAAGAGATCAATGCAGAAAATAAATAAATATTTTTGAAGTTTGTAGAGGAGACTCTCTTTTTTTTAAAAATATTTATTTATTTTTAGTTCTTGGCGGACACAACACCTTTGTTTGTTTGTGGTGCTGAGGATCGAACCCGGGCCGCACGCATGCCAGGCGAGCGCGCTACCGCTTGAGCCACATCCCCAGCCAAACAGAGGAGACTCTCTTAATGTTTTTGTCATCTGCGTACCTCACTTTCTTAGAGTGTTCTATTTTAAAATCAAGAAGATGATTTCCATAAATTAGATTACATTAAAATTAAAAGTATTCACTAAAATAAACTCCTTTTTAAAATTGATTCTTAAGATATTTTAATTAAAACCATTTTTTGTATTAGGTACTTTACACAAAGTTTTTTCATGGTATATGTACTCTGATTCCACATAAAAAACAATCCATTAAACAGGGAATACAGGGAATATGTTTCACAAATTTGTCATTTTATTTACTCTCTCTCTCTCTCTCTCTCTCTTTCTTCTTCTTCTTCTTTTTCTTCTTCTTCTTCTTCTTCTTCTTCTTCTTCTTCTTCTTCTTCTTCTTCTTCTTCTTCTTCTTCTTCTTCGTGAACATACCTGAAGGAGTAATAAATAAAATTTTAATGTAACATATTGAGTGAAAACGTGGAATTAAAGTAAATTTTTCTTTCTTTCTTTCTTTTTTCTTTCTTTCTTTCTTTCTTTATTTTTCTTTCTTTCTTTCTGTATTTCTTTCTTTCTTTTTCAGTAAATGCTCACTCTGAAAATAATATCATTGTTTTAATGGAGAGATTTTCAAATTGTTTTCTGAAAAGTAAATATTTTAATCTTTGTGGTAGGCATGGTGGGTAGATTTATCTCACATTATTTGATTCTACCATTGTAGAATTCAATAAACCATAGACAGTATGTAAATAAATCTAGTTATCAATTAATTTTTCTTGGGTCAGGTCTTTAGTGTTGTATTGACAAAGTCCACACTGAACCTCAGGTTGTCAAGGACAAATAAGTTTTGTTTTAGTATGTTTTCTGAATTTGCATTAAATACAATTATTTTGGTTTTGTGTGTAAAGATAAATTTTAATAAACACAGGTTCCACAAAAGTCCTACTGCTAAGTCAAACAAAATATTTAATACTCTACACAGAAACTCTGAAACATTTTCAAAGAAATATTTAAAAGCCTAAATAAATATGGTCAGATCCTTGCTCATGAATTAGAAGAGTCAGTGTGGCAAAACTGTTCACTTTCAACAAAGTTACCTGTAGATTCATTTTAGTAGTAAACAAAAATCTCCAGAGTGTGTGTGTGAGTGTGTGTGTGTGTATGTGCTTGTGTCTGTGTGTGTCCTATGTGTTTATGTGTGTGTGTATCTAAATTAGTAAGACGTTTTAAAAATTTTAGCATTGGCATGTTGAATAAGGCAGAAATATTTTTGAGAAGTGAATCATTAGATACCAAAAGTTTTTTTTTTTTTTTCCGATTTTAGAAAAATAGTTTTCAGTGGCTCTGGGTGAGGAACAGTGTGTAGATGCCGAGTGCTCGGTTACATCAGGCAGCAGCCCCTCGAGGTGGTCCGTGGGTCCCCCTGCTGGTGGAAAAGATCCTCCCGGTTCTCCTTCTCCCGCACCACAGAAGACTGCTTCACTGCTCCTGTGGCCACTTCCTCTCCATCGGCGTGGACCAGCACAGTGCGGAAACTTTCGCCCGAGCCCCAGCTGCTCTGGCTCTTCCACACCAGGGTGGCGGGGGGCTGTGGGCCACCCCGGCACCAGCTGCCCACACCGTGACTGTCTGGCCGGCCCGCAGGACGTACTTGGGTGTGAACTTACAGGCGATCTCATCGCCCTCCAGGACCTGCCTCTTAATCCTCCAGTTCCCCAGGGACTGATCCTTGTCTGAGTCCTTCTTGAGCCGCAGGAACCTGCCCTCCAGGTCAGTCTCCTCCGTGCTGACGCTGCAGGTGGCCGAGGCCTGCTGGGCCAGGAGGAAGCTGCTGCTGCTGCTGCCCGAGCCAATGCTGCCCGAGCCAATGCCACTTGAGCCGCTGCCTGGGGGCTCCTCCGCCTCCAGACGCAGCCGCTTGCTTCGGCTTGAACGCCCAGCTCTGGACATGCTGCTGCTGCTGCTGCTCCAGGTGGCCCGTGAGATGGTGACCCGTGAGGAGGGGCTGGGAGCCAGCTTCAGCCTCTCCTCCTCGCCCTCTAGGAGCTTGCGGTAGGCGCTGATCTCCATGTCCAAGGTCAACTGGACGTCCAGCAACTCCTGGTACTCGGCCAGCTGTTGCTGCATCACATCACGCATCTCCATCATCTCCTGCTCCTTGGCGTCCAGCGTCTTCCGGAACTTCTCCCGCTCCTCAGTCCTGGCCCCTTCCAGCTCTCGGATGCGGTCCTCAGCAGCACTGGCCTGCTTCTGGAGGCTGGAGATCTGGTAGCTGGGGGACTCGATCCGCATGCGGGCCTCCTTCAGCTCCTCACCGGCAGCATACCAAAAGTTTTTATGAACACTTTTTAAGCTACAGTAATCAAGGCAGCTTTTTATAATACAAAAATATTCACAGAAAATTAGAATTAATCCTGAAACATAGTCACATAGACATGGAAATTGTATTGGAAACAAACCTACTACCGATCAACTTTATATTACACCATGTGTGGAAGTTAAATATACAAATGCAATCGGATGAAATCTGACTACTATTATATATCATACAAAAAAGAGATCAATGCAGAAAATAAATAAATATTTTTGAAGTTTGTAGAGGAGACTCTCTTTTTTTTTAAATATTTATTTATTTTTAGTTCTTGGCGGACACAACACCTTTGTTTGTTTGTGGTGCTGAGGATCGAACCCGGGCCGCACGCATGCCAGGCGAGCGCGCTACCGCTTGAGCCACATCCCCAGCCAAACAGAGGAGACTCTCTTAATGTTTTTGTCATCTGCGTACCTCACTTTCTTAGAGTGTTCTATTTTAAAATCAAGAAGATGATTTCCATAAATTAGATTACATTAAAATTAAAAGTATTCACTAAAATAAACTCCTTTTTAAAATTGATTCTTAAGACATTTTACTTAAAACCATTTTTTGTATTAGGTACTTTACACAAAGTTTTTTCATGGTATATGTACTCTGATTCCACATAAAAAACAATCCATTAAACAGGGAATACAGGGAATATGTTTCACAAATTTGTCATTTTATTTACTCTCTCTCTCTCTCTCTCTCTCTCTCTCTTTCTTCTTCTTCTTCTTTTTCTTCTTCTTCTTCTTCTTCTTCTTCTTCTTCTTCTTCTTCTTCTTCTTCTTCTTCTTCTTCTTCGTGAACATACCTGAAAGAGTAATAAATAAAATTTTAATGTAACATATTGAGTGAAAACGTGGAATTAAAGTAAATTTTTCTTTCTTTCTTTCTTTTTTCTTTCTTTCTTTCTTTCTTTCTTTCTTTATTTTTCTTTCTTTCTTTCTGTATTTCTTTCTTTCTTTTTCAGTAAATGCTCACTCTGAAAATAATATCATTGTTTTAATGGAGAGATTTTCAAATTGTTTTCTGAAAAGTAAATATTTTAATCTTTGTGGTAGGCATGGTGGGTAGATTTATCTCACATTATTTGATTCTACCATTGTAGAATTCAATAAACCATAGACAGTATGTAAATAAATCTAGTTATCAATTAATTTTTCTTGGGTCAGGTCTTTAGTGTTGTATTGACAAAGTCCACACTGAACCTCAGGTTGTCAAGGACAAATAAGTTTTGTTTTAGTATGTTTTCTGAATTTGCATTAAATACAATTATTTTGGTTTTGTGTGTAAAGATAAATTTTAATAAACACAGGTTCCACAAAAGTCCTACTGCTAAGTCAAACAAAATATTTAATACTCTACACAGAAACTCTGAAACATTTTCAAAGAAATATTTAAAAGCCTAAATAAATATGGTCAGATCCTTGCTCATGAATTAGAAGAGTCAGTGTGGCAAAACTGTTCACTTTCAACAAAGTTACCTGTAGATTCATTTTAGTAGTAAACAAAAATCTCCAGAGTGTGTGTGTGAGTGTGTGTGTGTGTATGTGCTTGTGTCTGTGTGTGTGCTATGTGTTTATGTGTGTGTGTATCTAAATTAGTAAGACGTTTTAAAAATTTTAGCATTGGCATGTTGAATAAGGCAGAAATATTTTTGAGAAGTGAATCATTAGATACCAAAAGTTTTTTTTTTGTTTGTTTCTTTTTGTTTTTTCCGATTTTAGAAAAATAGTTTTCAGTGGCTCTGGGTGAGGAACAGTGTGTAGATGCCGAGTGCTCGGTTACATCAGGCAGCAGCCCCTCGAGGTGGTCCGTGGGTCCCCCTGCTGGTGGAAAAGATCCTCCCGGTTCTCCTTCTCCCGCACCACAGAAGACTGCTTCACTGCTCCTGTGGCCACTTCCTCTCCATCGGCGTGGACCAGCACAGTGCGGAAACTTTCGCCCGAGCCCCAGCTGCTCTGGCTCTTCCACACCAGGGTGGCGGGGGGCTGTGGGCCACCCCGGCACCAGCTGCCCACACCGTGACTGTCTGGCCGGCCCGCAGGACGTACTTGGGTGTGAACTTACAGGCGATCTCATCGCCCTCCAGGACCTGCCTCTTAATCCTCCAGTTCCCCAGGGACTGATCCTTGTCTGAGTCCTTCTTGAGCCGCAGGAACCTGCCCTCCAGGTCAGTCTCCTCCGTGCTGACGCTGCAGGTGGCCGAGGCCTGCTGGGCCAGGAGGAAGCTGCTGCTGCTGCTGCCCGAGCCAATGCTGCCCGAGCCAATGCCACTTGAGCCGCTGCCTGGGGGCTCCTCCGCCTCCAGACGCAGCCGCTTGCTTCGGCTTGAACGCCCAGCTCTGGACATGCTGCTGCTGCTGCTGCTCCAGGTGGCCCGTGAGATGGTGACCCGTGAGGAGGGGCTGGGAGCCAGCTTCAGCCTCTCCTCCTCGCCCTCTAGGAGCTTGCGGTAGGCGCTGATCTCCATGTCCAAGGTCAACTGGACGTCCAGCAACTCCTGGTACTCGGCCAGCTGTTGCTGCATCACATCACGCATCTCCATCATCTCCTGCTCCTTGGCGTCCAGCGTCTTCCGGAACTTCTCCCGCTCCTCAGTCCTGGCCCCTTCCAGCTCTCGGATGCGGTCCTCAGCAGCACTGGCCTGCTTCTGGAGGCTGGAGATCTGGTAGCTGGGGGACTCGATCCGCATGCGGGCCTCCTTCAGCTCCTCACCGGCAGCATACCAAAAGTTTTTATGAACACTTTTTAAGCTACAGTAATCAAGGCAGCTTTTTATAATACAAAAATATTCACAGAAAATTAGAATTAATCCTGAAACATAGTCACATAGACATGGAAATTGTATTGGAAACAAACCTACTACCGATCAACTTTATATTACACCATGTGTGGAAGTTAAATATACAAATGCAATCGGATGAAATCTGACTACTATTATATATCATACAAAAAAGAGATCAATGCAGAAAATAAATAAATATTTTTGAAGTTTGTAGAGGAGACTCTCTTTTTTTTTAAATATTTATTTATTTTTAGTTCTTGGCGGACACAACACCTTTGTTTGTTTGTGGTGCTGAGGATCGAACCCGGGCCGCACGCATGCCAGGCGAGCGCGCTACCGCTTGAGCCACATCCCCAGCCAAACAGAGGAGACTCTCTTAATGTTTTTGTCATCTGCGTACCTCACTTTCTTAGAGTGTTCTATTTTAAAATCAAGAAGATGATTTCCATAAATTAGATTACATTAAAATTAAAAGTATTCACTAAAATAAACTCCTTTTTAAAATTGATTCTTAAGACATTTTACTTAAAACCATTTTTTGTATTAGGTACTTTACACAAAGTTTTTTCATGGTATATGTACTCTGATTCCACATAAAAAAACAATCCATTAAACAGGGAATACAGGGAATATGTTTCACAAATTTGTCATTTTATTTACTCTCTCTCTCTCTCTCTCTCTCTCTCTCTCTCTCTTTCTTCTTCTTCTTCTTTTTCTTCTTCTTCTTCTTCTTCTTCTTCTTCTGCTTCTTCTTCTTCTTCTTCTTCTTCTTCTTCTTCTTCTTCTTCTTCGTGAACATACCTGAAGGAGTAATAAATAAAATTTTAATGTAACATATTGAGTGAAAACGTGGAATTAAAGTAAATTTTTCTTTCTTTCTTTCTTTTTTCTTTCTTTCTTTCTTTCTTTATTTTTCTTTCTTTCTTTCTGTATTTCTTTCTTTCTTTTTCAGTAAATGCTCACTCTGAAAATAATATCATTGTTTTAATGGAGAGATTTTCAAATTGTTTTCTGAAAAGTAAATATTTTAATCTTTGTGGTAGGCATGGTGGGTAGATTTATCTCACATTATTTGATTCTACCATTGTAGAATTCAATAAACCATAGACAGTATGTAAATAAATCTAGTTATCAATTAATTTTTCTTGGGTCAGGTCTTTAGTGTTGTATTGACAAAGTCCACACTGAACCTCAGGTTGTCAAGGACAAATAAGTTTTGTTTTAGTATGTTTTCTGAATTTGCATTAAATACAATTATTTTGGTTTTGTGTGTAAAGATAAATTTTAATAAACACAGGTTCCACAAAAGTCCTACTGCTAAGTCAAACAAAATATTTAATACTCTACACAGAAACTCTGAAACATTTTCAAAGAAATATTTAAAAGCCTAAATAAATATGGTCAGATCCTTGCTCATGAATTAGAAGAGTCAGTGTGGCAAAACTGTTCACTTTCAACAAAGTTACCTGTAGATTCATTTTAGTAGTAAACAAAAATCTCCAGAGTGTGTGTGTGAGTGTGTGTGTGTGTATGTGCTTGTGTCTGTGTGTGTGCTATGTGTTTATGTGTGTATCTAAATTAGTAAGACGTTTTAAAAATTTTAGCATTGGCATGTTGAATAAGGCAGAAATATTTTTGAGAAGTGAATCATTAGATACCAAAAGTTTTTTTTTTTTTTTTCCGATTTTAGAAAAATAGTTTTCAGTGGCTCTGGGTGAGGAACAGTGTGTAGATGCCGAGTGCTCGGTTACATCAGGCAGCAGCCCCTCGAGGTGGTCCGTGGGTCCCCCTGCTGGTGGAAAAGATCCTCCCGGTTCTCCTTCTCCCGCACCACAGAAGACTGCTTCACTGCTCCTGTGGCCACTTCCTCTCCATCGGCGTGGACCAGCACAGTGCGGAAACTTTCGCCCGAGCCCCAGCTGCTCTGGCTCTTCCACACCAGGGTGGCGGGGGGCTGTGGGCCACCCCGGCACCAGCTGCCCACACCGTGACTGTCTGGCCGGCCCGCAGGACGTACTTGGGTGTGAACTTACAGGCGATCTCATCGCCCTCCAGGACCTGCCTCTTAATCCTCCAGTTCCCCAGGGACTGATCCTTGTCTGAGTCCTTCTTGAGCCGCAGGAACCTGCCCTCCAGGTCAGTCTCCTCCGTGCTGACGCTGCAGGTGGCCGAGGCCTGCTGGGCCAGGAGGAAGCTGCTGCTGCTGCTGCCCGAGCCAATGCTGCCCGAGCCAATGCCACTTGAGCCGCTGCCTGGGGGCTCCTCCGCCTCCAGACACAGCCGCTTGCTTCGGCTTGAACGCCCAGCTCTGGACATGCTGCTGCTGCTGCTCCAGGTGGCCCGTGAGATGGTGACCCGTGAGGAGGGGCTGGGAGCCAGCTTCAGCCTCTCCTCCTCGCCCTCTAGGAGCTTGCGGTAGGCGCTGATCTCCATGTCCAAGGTCAACTGGACGTCCAGCAACTCCTGGTACTCGGCCAGCTGTTGCTGCATCACATCACGCATCTCCATCATCTCCTGCTCCTTGGCGTCCAGCGTCTTCCGGAACTTCTCCCGCTCCTCAGTCCTGGCCCCTTCCAGCTCTCGGATGCGGTCCTCAGCAGCACTGGCCTGCTTCTGGAGGCTGGAGATCTGGTAGCTGGGGGACTCGATCCGCATGCGGGCCTCCTTCAGCTCCTCACCGGCAGCATACCAAAAGTTTTTATGAACACTTTTTAAGCTACAGTAATCAAGGCAGCTTTTTATAATACAAAAATATTCACAGAAAATTAGAATTAATCCTGAAACATAGTCACATAGACATGGAAATTGTATTGGAAACAAACCTACTACCGATCAACTTTATATTACACCATGTGTGGAAGTTAAATATACAAATGCAATCGGATGAAATCTGACTACTATTATATATCATACAAAAAAGAGATCAATGCAGAAAATAAATAAATATTTTTGAAGTTTGTAGAGGAGACTCTCTTTTTTTTTTTAAATATTTATTTATTTTTAGTTCTTGGCGGACACAACACCTTTGTTTGTTTGTGGTGCTGAGGATCGAACCCGGGCCGCACGCATGCCAGGCGAGCGCGCTACCGCTTGAGCCACATCCCCAGCCAAACAGAGGAGACTCTCTTAATGTTTTTGTCATCTGCGTACCTCACTTTCTTAGAGTGTTCTATTTTAAAATCAAGAAGATGATTTCCATAAATTAGATTACATTAAAATTAAAAGTATTCACTAAAATAAACTCCTTTTTAAAATTGATTCTTAAGACATTTTACTTAAAACCATTTTTTGTATTAGGTACTTTACACAAAGTTTTTTCATGGTATATGTACTCTGATTCCACATAAAAAACAATCCATTAAACAGGGAATACAGGGAATATGTTTCACAAATTTGTCATTTTATTTACTCTCTCTCTCTCTCTCTCTCTTTCTTCTTCTTCTTCTTCTTTTTCTTCTTCTTCTTCTTCTTCTTCTTCTTCTTCTTCTTCTTCTTCTTCTTCTTCTTCTTCTTCTTCTTCTTCTTCTTCTTCTTCTTCGTGAACATACCTGAAGGAGTAATAAATAAAATTTTAATGTAACATATTGAGTGAAAACGTGGAATTAAAGTAAATTTTTCTTTCTTTCTTTCTTTTTTCTTTCTTTCTTTCTTTCTTTCTTTCTTTATTTTTCTTTCTTTCTTTCTGTATCTCTTTCTTTCTTTTTCAGTAAATGCTCACTCTGAAAATAATATCATTGTTTTAATGGAGAGATTTTCAAATTGTTTTCTGAAAAGTAAATATTTTAATCTTTGTGGTAGGCATGGTGGGTAGATTTATCTCACATTATTTGATTCTACCATTGTAGAATTCAATAAACCATAGACAGTATGTAAATAAATCTAGTTATCAATTAATTTTTCTTGGGTCAGGTCTTTAGTGTTGTATTGACAAAGTCCACACTGAACCTCAGGTTGTCAAGGACAAATAAGTTTTGTTTTAGTATGTTTTCTGAATTTGCATTAAATACAATTATTTTGGTTTTGTGTGTAAAGATAAATTTTAATAAACACAGGTTCCACAAAAGTCCTACTGCTAAGTCAAACAAAATATTTAATACTCTACACAGAAACTCTGAAACATTTTCAAAGAAATATTTAAAAGCCTAAATAAATATGGTCAGATCCTTGCTCATGAATTAGAAGAGTCAGTGTGGCAAAACTGTTCACTTTCAACAAAGTTACCTGTAGATTCATTTTAGTAGTAAACAAAAATCTCCAGAGTGTGTGTGTGAGTGTGTGTGTGTGTATGTGCTTGTGTCTGTGTGTGTGCTATGTGTTTATGTGTGTGTGTATCTAAATTAGTAAGACGTTTTAAAAATTTTAGCATTGGCATGTTGAATAAGGCAGAAATATTTTTGAGAAGTGAATCATTAGATACCAAAAGTTTTTTTTTTTTTTCCGATTTTAGAAAAATAGTTTTCAGTGGCTCTGGGTGAGGAACAGTGTGTAGATGCCGAGTGCTCGGTTACATCAGGCAGCAGCCCCTCGAGGTGGTCCGTGGGTCCCCCTGCTGGTGGAAAAGATCCTCCCGGTTCTCCTTCTCCCGCACCACAGAAGACTGCTTCACTGCTCCTGTGGCCACTTCCTCTCCATCGGCGTGGACCAGCACAGTGCGGAAACTTTCGCCCGAGCCCCAGCTGCTCTGGCTCTTCCACACCAGGGTGGCGGGGGGCTGTGGGCCACCCCGGCACCAGCTGCCCACACCGTGACTGTCTGGCCGGCCCGCAGGACGTACTTGGGTGTGAACTTACAGGCGATCTCATCGCCCTCCAGGACCTGCCTCTTAATCCTCCAGTTCCCCAGGGACTGATCCTTGTCTGAGTCCTTCTTGAGCCGCAGGAACCTGCCCTCCAGGTCAGTCTCCTCCGTGCTGACGCTGCAGGTGGCCGAGGCCTGCTGGGCCAGGAGGAAGCTGCTGCTGCTGCTGCCCGAGCCAATGCTGCCCGAGCCAATGCCACTTGAGCCGCTGCCTGGGGGCTCCTCCGCCTCCAGACGCAGCCGCTTGCTTCGGCTTGAACGCCCAGCTCTGGACATGCTGCTGCTGCTGCTGCTCCAGGTGGCCCGTGAGATGGTGACCCGTGAGGAGGGGCTGGGAGCCAGCTTCAGCCTCTCCTCCTCGCCCTCTAGGAGCTTGCGGTAGGCGCTGATCTCCATGTCCAAGGTCAACTGGACGTCCAGCAACTCCTGGTACTCGGCCAGCTGTTGCTGCATCACATCACGCATCTCCATCATCTCCTGCTCCTTGGCGTCCAGCGTCTTCCGGAACTTCTCCCGCTCCTCAGTCCTGGCCCCTTCCAGCTCTCGGATGCGGTCCTCAGCAGCACTGGCCTGCTTCTGGAGGCTGGAGATCTGGTAGCTGGGGGACTCGATCCGCATGCGGGCCTCCTTCAGCTCCTCACCGGCAGCATACCAAAAGTTTTTATGAACACTTTTTAAGCTACAGTAATCAAGGCAGCTTTTTATAATACAAAAATATTCACAGAAAATTAGAATTAATCCTGAAACATAGTCACATAGACATGGAAATTGTATTGGAAACAAACCTACTACCGATCAACTTTATATTACACCATGTGTGGAAGTTAAATATACAAATGCAATCGGATGAAATCTGACTACTATTATATATCATACAAAAAAGAGATCAATGCAGAAAATAAATAAATATTTTTGAAGTTTGTAGAGGAGACTCTCTTTTTTTTTAAATATTTATTTATTTTTAGTTCTTGGCGGACACAACACCTTTGTTTGTTTGTGGTGCTGAGGATCGAACCCGGGCCGCACGCATGCCAGGCGAGCGCGCTACCGCTTGAGCCACATCCCCAGCCAAACAGAGGAGACTCTCTTAATGTTTTTGTCATCTGCGTACCTCACTTTCTTAGAGTGTTCTATTTTAAAATCAAGAAGATGATTTCCATAAATTAGATTACATTAAAATTAAAAGTATTCACTAAAATAAACTCCTTTTTAAAATTGATTCTTAAGACATTTTACTTAAAACCATTTTTTGTATTAGGTACTTTACACAAAGTTTTTTCATGGTATATGTACTCTGATTCCACATAAAAAACAATCCATTAAACAGGGAATACAGGGAATATGTTTCACAAATTTGTCATTTTATTTACTCTCTCTCTCTCTCTCTCTCTTTCTTCTTCTTCTTCTTCTTTTTCTTCTTCTTCTTCTTCTTCTTCTTCTTCTTCTTCTTCTTCTTCTTCTTCTTCTTCTTCTTCTTCTTCGTGAACATACCTGAAGGAGTAATAAATAAAATTTTAATGTAACATATTGAGTGAAAACGTGGAATTAAAGTAAATTTTTCTTTCTTTCTTTCTTTTTTCTTTCTTTCTTTCTTTCTTTCTTTCTTTTTCTTTCTTTCTTTCTGTATTTCTTTCTTTCTTTTTCAGTAAATGCTCACTCTGAAAATAATATCATTGTTTTAATGGAGAGATTTTCAAATTGTTTTCTGAAAAGTAAATATTTTAATCTTTGTGGTAGGCATGGTGGGTAGATTTATCTCACATTATTTGATTCTACCATTGTAGAATTCAATAAACCATAGACAGTATGTAAATAAATCTAGTTATCAATTAATTTTTCTTGGGTCAGGTCTTTAGTGTTGTATTGACAAAGTCCACACTGAACCTCAGGTTGTCAAGGACAAATAAGTTTTGTTTTAGTATGTTTTCTGAATTTGCATTAAATACAATTATTTTGGTTTTGTGTGTAAAGATAAATTTTAATAAACACAGGTTCCACAAAAGTCCTACTGCTAAGTCAAACAAAATATTTAATACTCTACACAGAAACTCTGAAACATTTTCAAAGAAATATTTAAAAGCCTAAATAAATATGGTCAGATCCTTGCTCATGAATTAGAAGAGTCAGTGTGGCAAAACTGTTCACTTTCAACAAAGTTACCTGTAGATTCATTTTAGTAGTAAACAAAAATCTCCAGAGTGTGTGTGTGAGTGTGTGTGTGTGTATGTGCTTGTGTCTGTGTGTGTGCTATGTGTTTATGTGTGTGTGTATCTAAATTAGTAAGACGTTTTAAAAATTTTAGCATTGGCATGTTGAATAAGGCAGAAATATTTTTGAGAAGTGAATCATTAGATACCAAAAGTTTTTTTTTTTTTTCCGATTTTAGAAAAATAGTTTTCAGTGGCTCTGGGTGAGGAACAGTGTGTAGATGCCGAGTGCTCGGTTACATCAGGCAGCAGCCCCTCGAGGTGGTCCGTGGGTCCCCCTGCTGGTGGAAAAGATCCTCCCGGTTCTCCTTCTCCCGCACCACAGAAGACTGCTTCACTGCTCCTGTGGCCACTTCCTCTCCATCGGCGTGGACCAGCACAGTGCGGAAACTTTCGCCCGAGCCCCAGCTGCTCTGGCTCTTCCACACCAGGGTGGCGGGGGGCTGTGGGCCACCCCGGCACCAGCTGCCCACACCGTGACTGTCTGGCCGGCCCGCAGGACGTACTTGGGTGTGAACTTACAGGCGATCTCATCGCCCTCCAGGACCTGCCTCTTAATCCTCCAGTTCCCCAGGGACTGATCCTTGTCTGAGTCCTTCTTGAGCCGCAGGAACCTGCCCTCCAGGTCAGTCTCCTCCGTGCTGACGCTGCAGGTGGCCGAGGCCTGCTGGGCCAGGAGGAAGCTGCTGCTGCTGCTGCCCGAGCCAATGCTGCCCGAGCCAATGCCACTTGAGCCGCTGCCTGGGGGCTCCTCCGCCTCCAGACACAGCCGCTTGCTTCGGCTTGAACGCCCAGCTCTGGACATGCTGCTGCTGCTGCTCCAGGTGGCCCGTGAGATGGTGACCCGTGAGGAGGGGCTGGGAGCCAGCTTCAGCCTCTCCTCCTCGCCCTCTAGGAGCTTGCGGTAGGCGCTGATCTCCATGTCCAAGGTCAACTGGACGTCCAGCAACTCCTGGTACTCGGCCAGCTGTTGCTGCATCACATCACGCATCTCCATCATCTCCTGCTCCTTGGCGTCCAGCGTCTTCCGGAACTTCTCCCGCTCCTCAGTCCTGGCCCCTTCCAGCTCTCGGATGCGGTCCTCAGCAGCACTGGCCTGCTTCTGGAGGCTGGAGATCTGGTAGCTGGGGGACTCGATCCGCATGCGGGCCTCCTTCAGCTCCTCACCGGCAGCATACCAAAAGTTTTTATGAACACTTTTTAAGCTACAGTAATCAAGGCAGCTTTTATAATACAAAAATATTCACAGAAAATTAGAATTAATCCTGAAACATAGTCACATAGACATGGAAATTGTATTGGAAACAAACCTACTACCGATCAACTTTATATTACACCATGTGTGGAAGTTAAATATACAAATGCAATCGGATGAAATCTGACTACTATTATATATCATACAAAAAAGAGATCAATGCAGAAAATAAATAAATATTTTTGAAGTTTGTAGAGGAGACTCTCTTTTTTTTTTTTAAATATTTATTTATTTTTAGTTCTTGGCGGACACAACACCTTTGTTTGTTTGTGGTGCTGAGGATCGAACCCGGGCCGCACGCATGCCAGGCGAGCGCGCTACCGCTTGAGCCACATCCCCAGCCAAACAGAGGAGACTCTCTTAATGTTTTTGTCATCTGCGTACCTCACTTTCTTAGAGTGTTCTATTTTAAAATCAAGAAGATGATTTCCATAAATTAGATTACATTAAAATTAAAAGTATTCACTAAAATAAACTCCTTTTTAAAATTGATTCTTAAGACATTTTACTTAAAACCATTTTTTGTATTAGGTACTTTACACAAAGTTTTTTCATGGTATATGTACTCTGATTCCACATAAAAAACAATCCATTAAACAGGAATACAGGGAATATGTTTCACAAATTTGTCATTTTATTTACTCTCTCTCTCTCTCTCTCTCTTTCTTTCTTCTTCTTCTTCTTTTCTTCTTCTTCTTCTTCTTCTTCTTCTTCTTCTTCTTCTTCTTCTTCTTCTGCTTCTTCTTTTCTTCTTCTTCTTCTTCTTCTTCTTCTTCTTCTTCTTCTTCTTCTTCTTCTTCTCTTCGTGAACATACCTGAAGGAGTAATAAATAAAATTTTAATGTAACATATTGAGTGAAAACGTGGAATTAAAGTAAATTTTTCTTTCTTTCTTTCTTTTTTCTTTCTTTCTTTCTTTCTTTCTTTCTTTATTTTTCTTTCTTTCTTTCTGTATCTCTTTCTTTCTTTTTCAGTAAATGCTCACTCTGAAAATAATATCATTGTTTTAATGGAGAGATTTTCAAATTGTTTTCTGAAAAGTAAATATTTTAATCTTTGTGGTAGGCATGGTGGGTAGATTTATCTCACATTATTTGATTCTACCATTGTAGAATTCAATAAACCATAGACAGTATGTAAATAAATCTAGTTATCAATTAATTTTTCTTGGGTCAGGTCTTTAGTGTTGTATTGACAAAGTCCACACTGAACCTCAGGTTGTCAAGGACAAATAAGTTTTGTTTTAGTATGTTTTCTGAATTTGCATTAAATACAATTATTTTGGTTTTGTGTGTAAAGATAAATTTTAATAAACACAGGTTCCACAAAAGTCCTACTGCTAAGTCAAACAAAATATTTAATACTCTACACAGAAACTCTGAAACATTTTCAAAGAAATATTTAAAAGCCTAAATAAATATGGTCAGATCCTTGCTCATGAATTAGAAGAGTCAGTGTGGCAAAACTGTTCACTTTCAACAAAGTTACCTGTAGATTCATTTTAGTAGTAAACAAAAATCTCCAGAGTGTGTGTGTGAGTGTGTGTGTGTGTATGTGCTTGTGTCTGTGTGTGTGCTATGTGTTTATGTGTGTGTGTATCTAAATTAGTAAGACGTTTTAAAAATTTAGCATTGGCATGTTGAATAAGGCAGAAATATTTTTGAGAAGTGAATCATTAGATACCAAAGTTTTTTTTTTTTTTTTCCGATTTTAGAAAAATAGTTTTCAGTGGCTCTGGGTGAGGAACAGTGTGTAGATGCCGAGTGCTCGGTTACATCAGGCAGCAGCCCCTCGAGGTGGTCCGTGGTCCCCTGCTGGTGGAAAAGATCCTCCCGGTTCTCCTTCTCCCGCACCACAGAAGACTGCTTCACTGCTCCTGTGGCCACTTCCTCTCCATCGGCGTGGACCAGCACAGTGCGGAAACTTTCGCCCGAGCCCCAGCTGCTCTGGCTCTTCCACACCAGGGTGGCGGGGGGCTGTGGGCCACCCCGGCACCAGCTGCCCACACCGTGACTGTCTGGCCGGCCCGCAGGACGTACTTGGGTGTGAACTTACAGGCGATCTCATCGCCCTCCAGGACCTGCCTCTTAATCCTCCAGTTCCCCAGGGACTGATCCTTGTCTGAGTCCTTCTTGAGCCGCAGGAAGGAACCTGCCCTCCAGGTCAGTCTCCTCCGTGCTGACGCTGCAGGTGGCCGAGGCCTGCTGGGCCAGGAGGAAGCTGCTGCTGCTGCTGCCCGAGCCAATGCTGCCCGAGCCAATGCCACTTGAGCCGCTGCCTGGGGGCTCCTCCGCCTCCAGACGCAGCCGCTTGCTTCGGCTTGAACGCCCAGCTCTGGACATGCTGCTGCTGCTGCTGCTCCAGGTGGCCCGTGAGATGGTGACCCGTGAGGAGGGGCTGGGAGCCAGCTTCAGCCTCTCCTCCTCGCCCTCTAGGAGCTTGCGGTAGGCGCTGATCTCCATGTCCAAGGTCAACTGGACGTCCAGCAACTCCTGGTACTCGGCCAGCTGTTGCTGCATCACATCACGCATCTCCATCATCTCCTGCTCCTTGGCGTCCAGCGTCTTCCGGAACTTCTCCCGCTCCTCAGTCCTGGCCCCTTCCAGCTCTCGGATGCGGTCCTCAGCAGCACTGGCCTGCTTCTGGAGGCTGGAGATCTGGTAGCTGGGGGACTCGATCCGCATGCGGGCCTCCTTCAGCTCCTCACCGGCAGCATACCAAAAGTTTTTATGAACACTTTTTAAGCTACAGTAATCAAGGCAGCTTTTTATAATACAAAAATATTCACAGAAAATTAGAATTAATCCTGAAACATAGTCACATAGACATGGAAATTGTATTGGAAACAAACCTACTACCGATCAACTTTATATTACACCATGTGTGGAAGTTAAATATACAAATGCAATCGGATGAAATCTGACTACTATTATATATCATACAAAAAAGAGATCAATGCAGAAAATAAATAAATATTTTTGAAGTTTGTAGAGGAGACTCTCTTTTTTTTTAAATATTTATTTATTTTTAGTTCTTGGCGGACACAACACCTTTGTTTGTTTGTGGTGCTGAGGATCGAACCCGGGCCGCACGCATGCCAGGCGAGCGCGCTACCGCTTGAGCCACATCCCCAGCCAAACAGAGGAGACTCTCTTAATGTTTTTGTCATCTGCGTACCTCACTTTCTTAGAGTGTTCTATTTTAAAATCAAGAAGATGATTTCCATAAATTAGATTACATTAAAATTAAAAGTATTCACTAAAATAAACTCCTTTTTAAAATTGATTCTTAAGACATTTTACTTAAAACCATTTTTTGTATTAGGTACTTTACACAAAGTTTTTTCATGGTATATGTACTCTGATTCCACATAAAAAACAATCCATTAAACAGGGAATACAGGGAATATGTTTCACAAATTTGTCATTTTATTTACTCTCTCTCTCTCTCTCTCTCTTTCTTCTTCTTCTTCTTCTTTTTCTTCTTCTTCTTCTTCTTCTTCTTCTTCTTCTTCTTCTTCTTCTTCTTCTTCTTCTTCTTCTTCTTCGTGAACATACCTGAAGGAGTAATAAATAAAATTTTAATGTAACATATTGAGTGAAAACGTGGAATTAAAGTAAATTTTTCTTTCTTTCTTTCTTTTTTCTTTCTTTCTTTCTTTCTTTCTTTCTTTTTCTTTCTTTCTTTCTGTATTTCTTTCTTTCTTTTTCAGTAAATGCTCACTCTGAAAATAATATCATTGTTTTAATGGAGAGATTTTCAAATTGTTTTCTGAAAAGTAAATATTTTAATCTTTGTGGTAGGCATGGTGGGTAGATTTATCTCACATTATTTGATTCTACCATTGTAGAATTCAATAAACCATAGACAGTATGTAAATAAATCTAGTTATCAATTAATTTTTCTTGGGTCAGGTCTTTAGTGTTGTATTGACAAAGTCCACACTGAACCTCAGGTTGTCAAGGACAAATAAGTTTTGTTTTAGTATGTTTTCTGAATTTGCATTAAATACAATTATTTTGGTTTTGTGTGTAAAGATAAATTTTAATAAACACAGGTTCCACAAAAGTCCTACTGCTAAGTCAAACAAAATATTTAATACTCTACACAGAAACTCTGAAACATTTTCAAAGAAATATTTAAAAGCCTAAATAAATATGGTCAGATCCTTGCTCATGAATTAGAAGAGTCAGTGTGGCAAAACTGTTCACTTTCAACAAAGTTACCTGTAGATTCATTTTAGTAGTAAACAAAAATCTCCAGAGTGTGTGTGTGAGTGTGTGTGTGTGTATGTGCTTGTGTCTGTGTGTGTGCTATGTGTTTATGTGTGTGTGTATCTAAATTAGTAAGACGTTTTAAAAATTTTAGCATTGGCATGTTGAATAAGGCAGAAATATTTTTGAGAAGTGAATCATTAGATACCAAAAGTTTTTTTTTTTTTTCCGATTTTAGAAAAATAGTTTTCAGTGGCTCTGGGTGAGGAACAGTGTGTAGATGCCGAGTGCTCGGTTACATCAGGCAGCAGCCCCTCGAGGTGGTCCGTGGGTCCCCCTGCTGGTGGAAAAGATCCTCCCGGTTCTCCTTCTCCCGCACCACAGAAGACTGCTTCACTGCTCCTGTGGCCACTTCCTCTCCATCGGCGTGGACCAGCACAGTGCGGAAACTTTCGCCCGAGCCCCAGCTGCTCTGGCTCTTCCACACCAGGGTGGCGGGGGGCTGTGGGCCACCCCGGCACCAGCTGCCCACACCGTGACTGTCTGGCCGGCCCGCAGGACGTACTTGGGTGTGAACTTACAGGCGATCTCATCGCCCTCCAGGACCTGCCTCTTAATCCTCCAGTTCCCCAGGGACTGATCCTTGTCTGAGTCCTTCTTGAGCCGCAGGAACCTGCCCTCCAGGTCAGTCTCCTCCGTGCTGACGCTGCAGGTGGCCGAGGCCTGCTGGGCCAGGAGGAAGCTGCTGCTGCTGCTGCCCGAGCCAATGCTGCCCGAGCCAATGCCACTTGAGCCGCTGCCTGGGGGCTCCTCCGCCTCCAGACGCAGCCGCTTGCTTCGGCTTGAACGCCCAGCTCTGGACATGCTGCTGCTGCTGCTGCTCCAGGTGGCCCGTGAGATGGTGACCCGTGAGGAGGGGCTGGGAGCCAGCTTCAGCCTCTCCTCCTCGCCCTCTAGGAGCTTGCGGTAGGCGCTGATCTCCATGTCCAAGGTCAACTGGACGTCCAGCAACTCCTGGTACTCGGCCAGCTGTTGCTGCATCACATCACGCATCTCCATCATCTCCTGCTCCTTGGCGTCCAGCGTCTTCCGGAACTTCTCCCGCTCCTCAGTCCTGGCCCCTTCCAGCTCTCGGATGCGGTCCTCAGCAGCACTGGCCTGCTTCTGGAGGCTGGAGATCTGGTAGCTGGGGGACTCGATCCGCAGGCGGGCCTCCTTCAGCTCCTCACCGGCAGCATACCAAAAGTTTTTATGAACACTTTTTAAGCTACAGTAATCAAGGCAGCTTTTTATAATACAAAAATATTCACAGAAAATTAGAATTAATCCTGAAACATAGTCACATAGACATGGAAATTGTATTGGAAACAAACCTACTACCGATCAACTTTATATTACACCATGTGTGGAAGTTAAATATACAAATGCAATCGGATGAAATCTGACTACTATTATATATCATACAAAAAAGAGATCAATGCAGAAAATAAATAAATATTTTTGAAGTTTGTAGAGGAGACTCTCTTTTTTTTTTTAAATATTTATTTATTTTTAGTTCTTGGCGGACACAACACCTTTGTTTGTTTGTGGTGCTGAGGATCGAACCCGGGCCGCACGCATGCCAGGCGAGCGCGCTACCGCTTGAGCCACATCCCCAGCCAAACAGAGGAGACTCTCTTAATGTTTTTGTCATCTGCGTACCTCACTTTCTTAGAGTGTTCTATTTTAAAATCAAGAAGATGATTTCCATAAATTAGATTACATTAAAATTAAAAGTATTCACTAAAATAAACTCCTTTTTAAAATTGATTCTTAAGACATTTTACTTAAAACCATTTTTTGTATTAGGTACTTTACACAAAGTTTTTTCATGGTATATGTACTCTGATTCCACATAAAAAACAATCCATTAAACAGGGAATACAGGGAATATGTTTCACAAATTTGTCATTTTATTTACTCTCTCTCTCTCTCTCTCTCTTTCTTCTTCTTCTTCTTCTTTTTCTTCTTCTTCTTCTTCTTCTTCTTCTTCTTCTTCTTCTTCTTCTGCTTCTTCTTCTTCTTCTTCTTCTTCTTCTTCTTCTTCTTCTTCTTCTTCTTCTTCGTGAACATACCTGAAGGAGTAATAAATAAAATTTTAATGTAACATATTGAGTGAAAACGTGGAATTAAAGTAAATTTTTCTTTCTTTCTTTCTTTTTTCTTTCTTTCTTTCTTTCTTTCTTTATTTTTCTTTCTTTCTTTCTGTATTTCTTTCTTTCTTTTTCAGTAAATGCTCACTCTGAAAATAATATCATTGTTTTAATGGAGAGATTTTCAAATTGTTTTCTGAAAAGTAAATATTTTAATCTTTGTGGTAGGCATGGTGGGTAGATTTATCTCACATTATTTGATTCTACCATTGTAGAATTCAATAAACCATAGACAGTATGTAAATAAATCTAGTTATCAATTAATTTTTCTTGGGTCAGGTCTTTAGTGTTGTATTGACAAAGTCCACACTGAACCTCAGGTTGTCAAGGACAAATAAGTTTTGTTTTAGTATGTTTTCTGAATTTGCATTAAATACAATTATTTTGGTTTTGTGTGTAAAGATAAATTTTAATAAACACAGGTTCCACAAAAGTCCTACTGCTAAGTCAAACAAAAT
The DNA here is from genome assembly GCF_045843805.1 of Urocitellus parryii. Taxonomy (NCBI): domain Eukaryota; kingdom Metazoa; phylum Chordata; class Mammalia; order Rodentia; family Sciuridae; genus Urocitellus; species Urocitellus parryii. The sequence goes on from NW_027553112.1 coordinate 89,463, forward strand.
ATTTAATACTCTACACAGAAACTCTGAAACATTTTCAAAGAAATATTTAAAAGCCTAAATAAATATGGTCAGATCCTTGCTCATGAATTAGAAGAGTCAGTGTGGCAAAACTGTTCACTTTCAACAAAGTTACCTGTAGATTCATTTTAGTAGTAAACAAAAATCTCCAGAGTGTGTGTGTGAGTGTGTGTGTGTGTATGTGCTTGTGTCTGTGTGTGTGCTATGTGTTTATGTGTGTGTGTATCTAAATTAGTAAGACGTTTTAAAAATTTTAGCATTGGCATGTTGAATAAGGCAGAAATATTTTTGAGAAGTGAATCATTAGATACCAAAAGTTTTTTTTTTTTTTTTCCGATTTTAGAAAAATAGTTTTCAGTGGCTCTGGGTGAGGAACAGTGTGTAGATGCCGAGTGCTCGGTTACATCAGGCAGCAGCCCCTCGAGGTGGTCCGTGGGTCCCCCTGCTGGTGGAAAAGATCCTCCCGGTTCTCCTTCTCCCGCACCACAGAAGACTGCTTCACTGCTCCTGTGGCCACTTCCTCTCCATCGGCGTGGACCAGCACAGTGCGGAAACTTTCGCCCGAGCCCCAGCTGCTCTGGCTCTTCCACACCAGGGTGGCGGGGGGCTGTGGGCCACCCCGGCACCAGCTGCCCACACCGTGACTGTCTGGCCGGCCCGCAGGACGTACTTGGGTGTGAACTTACAGGCGATCTCATCGCCCTCCAGGACCTGCCTCTTAATCCTCCAGTTCCCCAGGGACTGATCCTTGTCTGAGTCCTTCTTGAGCCGCAGGAACCTGCCCTCCAGGTCAGTCTCCTCCGTGCTGACGCTGCAGGTGGCCGAGGCCTGCTGGGCCAGGAGGAAGCTGCTGCTGCTGCTGCCCGAGCCAATGCTGCCCGAGCCAATGCCACTTGAGCCGCTGCCTGGGGGCTCCTCCGCCTCCAGACGCAGCCGCTTGCTTCGGCTTGAACGCCCAGCTCTGGACATGCTGCTGCTGCTGCTGCTCCAGGTGGCCCGTGAGATGGTGACCCGTGAGGAGGGGCTGGGAGCCAGCTTCAGCCTCTCCTCCTCGCCCTCTAGGAGCTTGCGGTAGGCGCTGATCTCCATGTCCAAGGTCAACTGGACGTCCAGCAACTCCTGGTACTCGGCCAGCTGTTGCTGCATCACATCACGCATCTCCATCATCTCCTGCTCCTTGGCGTCCAGCGTCTTCCGGAACTTCTCCCGCTCCTCAGTCCTGGCCCCTTCCAGCTCTCGGATGCGGTCCTCAGCAGCACTGGCCTGCTTCTGGAGGCTGGAGATCTGGTAGCTGGGGGACTCGATCCGCATGCGGGCCTCCTTCAGCTCCTCACCGGCAGCATACCAAAAGTTTTTATGAACACTTTTTAAGCTACAGTAATCAAGGCAGCTTTTTATAATACAAAAATATTCACAGAAAATTAGAATTAATCCTGAAACATAGTCACATAGACATGGAAATTGTATTGGAAACAAACCTACTACCGATCAACTTTATATTACACCATGTGTGGAAGTTAAATATACAAATGCAATCGGATGAAATCTGACTACTATTATATATCATACAAAAAAGAGATCAATGCAGAAAATAAATAAATATTTTTGAAGTTTGTAGAGGAGACTCTCTTTTTTTTTAAATATTTATTTATTTTTAGTTCTTGGCGGACACAACACCTTTGTTTGTTTGTGGTGCTGAGGATCGAACCCGGGCCGCACGCATGCCAGGCGAGCGCGCTACCGCTTGAGCCACATCCCCAGCCAAACAGAGGAGACTCTCTTAATGTTTTTGTCATCTGCGTACCTCACTTTCTTAGAGTGTTCTATTTTAAAATCAAGAAGATGATTTCCATAAATTAGATTACATTAAAATTAAAAGTATTCACTAAAATAAACTCCTTTTTAAAATTGATTCTTAAGACATTTTACTTAAAACCATTTTTTGTATTAGGTACTTTACACAAAGTTTTTTCATGGTATATGTACTCTGATTCCACATAAAAAAACAATCCATTAAACAGGGAATACAGGGAATATGTTTCACAAATTTGTCATTTTATTTACTCTCTCTCTCTCTCTCTCTCTCTCTCTCTTTCTTCTTCTTCTTCTTTTTCTTCTTCTTCTTCTTCTTCTTCTTCTTCTTCTTCTTCTTCTTCTTCTGCTTCTTCTTCTTCTTCTTCTTCTTCTTCTTCTTCTTCTTCTTCTTCTTGGTGAACATACCTGAAGGAGTAATAAATAAAATTTTAATGTAACATATTGAGTGAAAACGTGGAATTAAAGTAAATTTTTCTTTCTTTCTTTCTTTTTTCTTTCTTTCTTTCTTTCTTTATTTTTCTTTCTTTCTTTCTGTATTTCTTTCTTTCTTTTTCAGTAAATGCTCACTCTGAAAATAATATCATTGTTTTAATGGAGAGATTTTCAAATTGTTTTCTGAAAAGTAAATATTTTAATCTTTGTGGTAGGCATGGTGGGTAGATTTATCTCACATTATTTGATTCTACCATTGTAGAATTCAATAAACCATAGACAGTATGTAAATAAATCTAGTTATCAATTAATTTTTCTTGGGTCAGGTCTTTAGTGTTGTATTGACAAAGTCCACACTGAACCTCAGGTTGTCAAGGACAAATAAGTTTTGTTTTAGTATGTTTTCTGAATTTGCATTAAATACAATTATTTTGGTTTTGTGTGTAAAGATAAATTTTAATAAACACAGGTTCCACAAAAGTCCTACTGCTAAGTCAAACAAAATATTTAATACTCTACACAGAAACTCTGAAACATTTTCAAAGAAATATTTAAAAGCCTAAATAAATATGGTCAGATCCTTGCTCATGAATTAGAAGAGTCAGTGTGGCAAAACTGTTCACTTTCAACAAAGTTACCTGTAGATTCATTTTAGTAGTAAACAAAAATCTCCAGAGTGTGTGTGTGAGTGTGTGTGTGTGTATGTGCTTGTGTCTGTGTGTGTGCTATGTGTTTATGTGTGTGTGTATCTAAATTAGTAAGACGTTTTAAAAATTTTAGCATTGGCATGTTGAATAAGGCAGAAATATTTTTGAGAAGTGAATCATTAGATACCAAAAGTTTTTTTTTTTTTTTTCCGATTTTAGAAAAATAGTTTTCAGTGGCTCTGGGTGAGGAACAGTGTGTAGATGCCGAGTGCTCGGTTACATCAGGCAGCAGCCCCTCGAGGTGGTCCGTGGGTCCCCCTGCTGGTGGAAAAGATCCTCCCGGTTCTCCTTCTCCCGCACCACAGAAGACTGCTTCACTGCTCCTGTGGCCACTTCCTCTCCATCGGCGTGGACCAGCACAGTGCGGAAACTTTCGCCCGAGCCCCAGCTGCTCTGGCTCTTCCACACCAGGGTGGCGGGGGGCTGTGGGCCACCCCGGCACCAGCTGCCCACACCGTGACTGTCTGGCCGGCCCGCAGGACGTACTTGGGTGTGAACTTACAGGCGATCTCATCGCCCTCCAGGACCTGCCTCTTAATCCTCCAGTTCCCCAGGGACTGATCCTTGTCTGAGTCCTTCTTGAGCCGCAGGAACCTGCCCTCCAGGTCAGTCTCCTCCGTGCTGACGCTGCAGGTGGCCGAGGCCTGCTGGGCCAGGAGGAAGCTGCTGCTGCTGCTGCCCGAGCCAATGCTGCCCGAGCCAATGCCACTTGAGCCGCTGCCTGGGGGCTCCTCCGCCTCCAGACGCAGCCGCTTGCTTCGGCTTGAACGCCCAGCTCTGGACATGCTGCTGCTGCTGCTGCTCCAGGTGGCCCGTGAGATGGTGACCCGTGAGGAGGGGCTGGGAGCCAGCTTCAGCCTCTCCTCCTCGCCCTCTAGGAGCTTGCGGTAGGCGCTGATCTCCATGTCCAAGGTCAACTGGACGTCCAGCAACTCCTGGTACTCGGCCAGCTGTTGCTGCATCACATCACGCATCTCCATCATCTCCTGCTCCTTGGCGTCCAGCGTCTTCCGGAACTTCTCCCGCTCCTCAGTCCTGGCCCCTTCCAGCTCTCGGATGCGGTCCTCAGCAGCACTGGCCTGCTTCTGGAGGCTGGAGATCTGGTAGCTGGGGGACTCGATCCGCATGCGGGCCTCCTTCAGCTCCTCACCGGCAGCATACCAAAAGTTTTTATGAACACTTTTTAAGCTACAGTAATCAAGGCAGCTTTTTATAATACAAAAATATTCACAGAAAATTAGAATTAATCCTGAAACATAGTCACATAGACATGGAAATTGTATTGGAAACAAACCTACTACCGATCAACTTTATATTACACCATGTGTGGAAGTTAAATATACAAATGCAATCGGATGAAATCTGACTACTATTATATATCATACAAAAAAGAGATCAATGCAGAAAATAAATAAATATTTTTGAAGTTTGTAGAGGAGACTCTCTTTTTTTTAAAAATATTTATTTATTTTTAGTTCTTGGCGGACACAACACCTTTGTTTGTTTGTGGTGCTGAGGATCGAACCCGGGCCGCAGGCATGCCAGGCGAGCGCGCTACCGCTTGAGCCACATCCCCAGCCAAACAGAGGAGACTCTCTTAATGTTTTTGTCATCTGCGTACCTCACTTTCTTAGAGTGTTCTATTTTAAAATCAAGAAGATGATTTCCATAAATTAGATTACATTAAAATTAAAAGTATTCACTAAAATAAACTCCTTTTTAAAATTGATTCTTAAGACATTTTACTTAAAACCATTTTTTGTATTAGGTACTTTACACAAAGTTTTTTCATGGTATATGTACTCTGATTCCACATAAAAAAACAATCCATTAAACAGGGAATACAGGGAATATGTTTCACAAATTTGTCATTTTATTTACTCTCTCTCTCTCTCTCTCTCTCTCTCTCTTTCTTCTTCTTCTTCTTTTTCTTCTTCTTCTTCTTCTTCTTCTTCTTCTGCTTCTTCTTCTTCTTCTTCTTCTTCTTCTTCTTCTTCTTCTTCTTCTTCTTCTTCTTCTTCGTGAACATACCTGAAGGAGTAATAAATAAAATTTTAATGTAACATATTGAGTGAAAACGTGGAATTAAAGTAAATTTTTCTTTCTTTCTTTCTTTTTTCTTTCTTTCTTTCTTTCTTTATTTTTCTTTCTTTCTTTCTGTATTTCTTTCTTTCTTTTTCAGTAAATGCTCACTCTGAAAATAATATCATTGTTTTAATGGAGAGATTTTCAAATTGTTTTTCTGAAAAGTAAATATTTTAATCTTTGTGGTAGGCATGGTGGGTAGATTTATCTCACATTATTTGATTCTACCATTGTAGAATTCAATAAACCATAGACAGTATGTAAATAAATCTAGTTATCAATTAATTTTTCTTGGGTCAGGTCTTTAGTGTTGTATTGACAAAGTCCACACTGAACCTCAGGTTGTCAAGGACAAATAAGTTTTGTTTTAGTATGTTTTCTGAATTTGCATTAAATACAATTATTTTGGTTTTGTGTGTAAAGATAAATTTTAATAAACACAGGTTCCACAAAAGTCCTACTGCTAAGTCAAACAAAATATTTAATACTCTACACAGAAACTCTGAAACATTTTCAAAGAAATATTTAAAAGCCTAAATAAATATGGTCAGATCCTTGCTCATGAATTAGAAGAGTCAGTGTGGCAAAACTGTTCACTTTCAACAAAGTTACCTGTAGATTCATTTTAGTAGTAAACAAAAATCTCCAGAGTGTGTGTGTGAGTGTGTGTGTGTGTATGTGCTTGTGTCTGTGTGTGTGCTATGTGTTTATGTGTGTGTGTATCTAAATTAGTAAGACGTTTTAAAAATTTTAGCATTGGCATGTTGAATAAGGCAGAAATATTTTTGAGAAGTGAATCATTAGATACCAAAAGTTTTTTTTTTTTTTTCCGATTTTAGAAAAATAGTTTTCAGTGGCTCTGGGTGAGGAACAGTGTGTAGATGCCGAGTGCTCGGTTACATCAGGCAGCAGCCCCTCGAGGTGGTCCGTGGGTCCCCCTGCTGGTGGAAAAGATCCTCCCGGTTCTCCTTCTCCCGCACCACAGAAGACTGCTTCACTGCTCCTGTGGCCACTTCCTCTCCATCGGCGTGGACCAGCACAGTGCGGAAACTTTCGCCCGAGCCCCAGCTGCTCTGGCTCTTCCACACCAGGGTGGCGGGGGGCTGTGGGCCACCCCGGCACCAGCTGCCCACACCGTGACTGTCTGGCCGGCCCGCAGGACCTACTTGGGTGTGAACTTACAGGCGATCTCATCGCCCTCCAGGACCTGCCTCTTAATCCTCCAGTTCCCCAGGGACTGATCCTTGTCTGAGTCCTTCTTGAGCCGCAGGAACCTGCCCTCCAGGTCAGTCTCCTCCGTGCTGACGCTGCAGGTGGCCGAGGCCTGCTGGGCCAGGAGGAAGCTGCTGCTGCTGCTGCCCGAGCCAATGCTGCCCGAGCCAATGCCACTTGAGCCGCTGCCTGGGGGCTCCTCCGCCTCCAGACACAGCCGCTTGCTTCGGCTTGAACGCCCAGCTCTGGACATGCTGCTGCTGCTGCTCCAGGTGGCCCGTGAGATGGTGACCCGTGAGGAGGGGCTGGGAGCCAGCTTCAGCCTCTCCTCCTCGCCCTCTAGGAGCTTGCGGTAGGCGCTGATCTCCATGTCCAAGGTCAACTGGACGTCCAGCAACTCCTGGTACTCGGCCAGCTGTTGCTGCATCACATCACGCATCTCCATCATCTCCTGCTCCTTGGCGTCCAGCGTCTTCCGGAACTTCTCCCGCTCCTCAGTCCTGGCCCCTTCCAGCTCTCGGATGCGGTCCTCAGCAGCACTGGCCTGCTTCTGGAGGCTGGAGATCTGGTAGCTGGGGGACTCGATCCGCATGCGGGCCTCCTTCAGCTCCTCACCGGCAGCATACCAAAAGTTTTTATGAACACTTTTTAAGCTACAGTAATCAAGGCAGCTTTTTATAATACAAAAATATTCACAGAAAATTAGAATTAATCCTGAAACATAGTCACATAGACATGGAAATTGTATTGGAAACAAACCTACTACCGATCAACTTTATATTACACCATGTGTGGAAGTTAAATATACAAATGCAATCGGATGAAATCTGACTACTATTATATACCATACAAAAAAGAGATCAATGCAGAAAATAAATAAATATTTTTGAAGTTTGTAGAGGAGACTCTCTTTTTTTTTTAAATATTTATTTATTTTTAGTTCTTGGCGGACACAACACCTTTGTTTGTTTGTGGTGCTGAGGATCGAACCCGGGCCGCACGCATGCCAGGCGAGCGCGCTACCGCTTGAGCCACATCCCCAGCCAAACAGAGGAGACTCTCTTAATGTTTTTGTCATCTGCGTACCTCACTTTCTTAGAGTGTTCTATTTTAAAATCAAGAAGATGATTTCCATAAATTAGATTACATTAAAATTAAAAGTATTCACTAAAATAAACTCCTTTTTAAAATTGATTCTTAAGACATTTTACTTAAAACCATTTTTTGTATTAGGTACTTTACACAAAGTTTTTTCATGGTATATGTACTCTGATTCCACATAAAAAACAATCCATTAAACAGGGAATACAGGGAATATGTTTCACAAATTTGTCATTTTATTTACTCTCTCTCTCTCTCTCTCTCTTTCTTCTTCTTCTTCTTCTTTTTCTTCTTCTTCTTCTTCTTCTTCTTCTTCTTCTTCTTCTTCTTCTTCTTCTTCTTCTTCTTCTTCTTCTTCTTCTGCTTCTTCTTCTTCTTCTTCTTCTTCTTCTTCTTCTTCTTCTTCTTCTTCGTGAACATACCTGAAGGAGTAATAAATAAAATTTTAATGTAACATATTGAGTGAAAACGTGGAATTAAAGTAAATTTTTTCTTTCTTTCTTTCTTTTTTCTTTCTTTCTTTCTTTCTTTCTTTCTTTATTTTTCTTTCTTTCTTTCTGTATTTCTTTCTTTCTTTTTCAGTAAATGCTCACTCTGAAAATAATATCATTGTTTTAATGGAGAGATTTTCAAATTGTTTTCTGAAAAGTAAATATTTTAATCTTTGTGGTAGGCATGGTGGGTAGATTTATCTCACATTATTTGATTCTACCATTGTAGAATTCAATAAACCATAGACAGTATGTAAATAAATCTAGTTATCAATTAATTTTTCTTGGGTCAGGTCTTTAGTGTTGTATTGACAAAGTCCACACTGAACCTCAGGTTGTCAAGGACAAATAAGTTTTGTTTTAGTATGTTTTCTGAATTTGCATTAAATACAATTATTTTGGTTTTGTGTGTAAAGATAAATTTTAATAAACACAGGTTCCACAAAAGTCCTACTGCTAAGTCAAACAAAATATTTAATACTCTACACAGAAACTCTGAAACATTTTCAAAGAAATATTTAAAAGCCTAAATAAATATGGTCAGATCCTTGCTCATGAATTAGAAGAGTCAGTGTGGCAAAACTGTTCACTTTCAACAAAGTTACCTGTAGATTCATTTTAGTAGTAAACAAAAATCTCCAGAGTGTGTGTGTGAGTGTGTGTGTGTGTATGTGCTTGTGTCTGTGTGTGTGCTATGTGTTTATGTGTGTGTGTATCTAAATTAGTAAGACGTTTTAAAAATTTTAGCATTGGCATGTTGAATAAGGCAGAAATATTTTTGAGAAGTGAATCATTAGATACCAAAAGTTTTTTTTTTTTTTTCCGATTTTAGAAAAATAGTTTTCAGTGGCTCTGGGTGAGGAACAGTGTGTAGATGCCGAGTGCTCGGTTACATCAGGCAGCAGCCCCTCGAGGTGGTCCGTGGGTCCCCCTGCTGGTGGAAAAGATCCTCCCGGTTCTCCTTCTCCCGCACCACAGAAGACTGCTTCACTGCTCCTGTGGCCACTTCCTCTCCATCGGCGTGGACCAGCACAGTGCGGAAACTTTCGCCCGAAGCCCCAGCTGCTCTGGCTCTTCCACACCAGGGTGGCGGGGGGCTGTGGGCCACCCCGGCACCAGCTGCCCACACCGTGACTGTCTGGCCGGCCCGCAGGACCTACTTGGGTGTGAACTTACAGGCGATCTCATCGCCCTCCAGGACCTGCCTCTTAATCCTCCAGTTCCCCAGGGACTGATCCTTGTCTGAGTCCTTCTTGAGCCGCAGGAACCTGCCCTCCAGGTCAGTCTCCTCCGTGCTGACGCTGCAGGTGGCCGAGGCCTGCTGGGCCAGGAGGAAGCTGCTGCTGCTGCTGCCCGAGCCAATGCTGCCCGAGCCAATGCCACTTGAGCCGCTGCCTGGGGGCTCCTCCGCCTCCAGACGCAGCCGCTTGCTTCGGCTTGAACGCCCAGCTCTGGACATGCTGCTGCTGCTGCTGCTCCAGGTGGCCCGTGAGATGGTGACCCGTGAGGAGGGGCTGGGAGCCAGCTTCAGCCTCTCCTCCTCGCCCTCTAGGAGCTTGCGGTAGGCGCTGATCTCCATGTCCAAGGTCAACTGGACGTCCAGCAACTCCTGGTACTCGGCCAGCTGTTGCTGCATCACATCACGCATCTCCATCATCTCCTGCTCCTTGGCGTCCAGCGTCTTCCGGAACTTCTCCCGCTCCTCAGTCCTGGCCCCTTCCAGCTCTCGGATGCGGTCCTCAGCAGCACTGGCCTGCTTCTGGAGGCTGGAGATCTGGTAGCTGGGGGACTCGATCCGCATGCGGGCCTCCTTCAGCTCCTCACCGGCAGCATACCAAAAGTTTTTATGAACACTTTTTAAGCTACAGTAATCAAGGCAGCTTTTTATAATACAAAAATATTCACAGAAAATTAGAATTAATCCTGAAACATAGTCACATAGACATGGAAATTGTATTGGAAACAAACCTACTACCGATCAACTTTATATTACACCATGTGTGGAAGTTAAATATACAAATGCAATCGGATGAAATCTGACTACTATTATATACCATACAAAAAAGAGATCAATGCAGAAAATAAATAAATATTTTTGAAGTTTGTAGAGGAGACTCTCTTTTTTTTTAAATATTTATTTATTTTTAGTTCTTGGCGGACACAACACCTTTGTTTGTTTGTGGTGCTGAGGATCGAACCCGGGCCGCACGCATGCCAGGCGAGCGCGCTACCGCTTGAGCCACATCCCAGCCAAACAGAGGAGACTCTCTTAATGTTTTTGTCATCTGCGTACCTCACTTTCTTAGAGTGTTCTATTTTAAAATCAAGAAGATGATTTCCATAAATTAGATTACATTAAAATTAAAAGTATTCACTAAAATAAACTCCTTTTTAAAATTGATTCTTAAGACATTTTACTTAAAACCATTTTTTGTATTAGGTACTTTACACAAAGTTTTTTCATGGTATATGTACTCTGATTCCACATAAAAAACAATCCATTAAACAGGGAATACAGGGAATATGTTTCACAAATTTGTCATTTTATTTACTCTCTCTCTCTCTCTCTCTCTTTCTTCTTCTTCTTCTTCTTTTTCTTCTTCTTCTTCTTCTTCTTCTTCTTCTTCTTCTTCTTCTTCTTCTTCTTCTTCTTCTTCTTCTTCTTCTTCTTCTTCTTCTTCTTCGTGAACATACCTGAAGGAGTAATAAATAAAATTTTAATGTAACATATTGAGTGAAAACGTGGAATTAAAGTAAATTTTTCTTTCTTTCTTTCTTTCTTTCTTTTTTCTTTCTTTCTTTCTTTCTTTCTTTCTTTATTTTTCTTTCTTTCTTTCTGTATTTCTTTCTTTCTTTTTCAGTAAATGCTCACTCTGAAAATAATATCATTGTTTTAATGGAGAGATTTTCAAATTGTTTTCTGAAAAGTAAATATTTTAATCTTTGTGGTAGGCATGGTGGGTAGATTTATCTCACATTATTTGATTCTACCATTGTAGAATTCAATAAACCATAGACAGTATGTAAATAAATCTAGTTATCAATTAATTTTTCTTGGGTCAGGTCTTTAGTGTTGTATTGACAAAGTCCACACTGAACCTCAGGTTGTCAAGGACAAATAAGTTTTGTTTTAGTATGTTTTCTGAATTTGCATTAAATACAATTATTTTGGTTTTGTGTGTAAAGATAAATTTTAATAAACACAGGTTCCACAAAAGTCCTACTGCTAAGTCAAACAAAATATTTAATACTCTACACAGAAACTCTGAAACATTTTCAAAGAAATATTTAAAAGCCTAAATAAATATGGTCAGATCCTTGCTCATGAATTAGAAGAGTCAGTGTGGCAAAACTGTTCACTTTCAACAAAGTTACCTGTAGATTCATTTTAGTAGTAAACAAAAATCTCCAGAGTGTGTGTGTGAGTGTGTGTGTGTGTATGTGCTTGTGTCTGTGTGTGTGCTATGTGTTTATGTGTGTGTGTATCTAAATTAGTAAGACGTTTTAAAAATTTTAGCATTGGCATGTTGAATAAGGCAGAAATATTTTTGAGAAGTGAATCATTAGATACCAAAAGTTTTTTTTTTTTTTTTCCGATTTTAGAAAAATAGTTTTCAGTGGCTCTGGGTGAGGAACAGTGTGTAGATGCCGAGTGCTCGGTTACATCAGGCAGCAGCCCCTCGAGGTGGTCCGTGGGTCCCCCTGCTGGTGGAAAAGATCCTCCCGGTTCTCCTTCTCCCGCACCACAGAAGACTGCTTCACTGCTCCTGTGGCCACTTCCTCTCCATCGGCGTGGACCAGCACAGTGCGGAAACTTTCGCCCGAGCCCCAGCTGCTCTGGCTCTTCCACACCAGGGTGGCGGGGGGCTGTGGGCCACCCCGGCACCAGCTGCCCACACCGTGACTGTCTGGCCGGCCCGCAGGACCTACTTGGGTGTGAACTTACAGGCGATCTCATCGCCCTCCAGGACCTGCCTCTTAATCCTCCAGTTCCCCAGGGACTGATCCTTGTCTGAGTCCTTCTTGAGCCGCAGGAACCTGCCCTCCAGGTCAGTCTCCTCCGTGCTGACGCTGCAGGTGGCCGAGGCCTGCTGGGCCAGGAGGAAGCTGCTGCTGCTGCTGCCCGAGCCAATGCTGCCCGAGCCAATGCCACTTGAGCCGCTGCCTGGGGGCTCCTCCGCCTCCAGACGCAGCCGCTTGCTTCGGCTTGAACGCCCAGCTCTGGACATGCTGCTGCTGCTGCTGCTCCAGGTGGCCCGTGAGATGGTGACCCGTGAGGAGGGGCTGGGAGCCAGCTTCAGCCTCTCCTCCTCGCCCTCTAGGAGCTTGCGGTAGGCGCTGATCTCCATGTCCAAGGTCAACTGGACGTCCAGCAACTCCTGGTACTCGGCCAGCTGTTGCTGCATCACATCACGCATCTCCATCATCTCCTGCTCCTTGGCGTCCAGCGTCTTCCGGAACTTCTCCCGCTCCTCAGTCCTGGCCCCTTCCAGCTCTCGGATGCGGTCCTCAGCAGCACTGGCCTGCTTCTGGAGGCTGGAGATCTGGTAGCTGGGGGACTCGATCCGCATGCGGGCCTCCTTCAGCTCCTCACCGGCAGCATACCAAAAGTTTTTATGAACACTTTTTAAGCTACGGTAATCAAGGCAGCTTTTTATAATACAAAAATATTCACAGAAAATTAGAATTAATCCTGAAACATAGTCACATAGACATGGAAATTGTATTGGAAACAAACCTACTACCGATCAACTTTATATTACACCATGTGTGGAAGTTAAATATACAAATGCAATCGGATGAAATCTGACTACTATTATATATCATACAAAAAAGAGATCAATGCAGAAAATAAATAAATATTTTTGAAGTTTGTAGAGGAGACTCTCTTTTTTTTTAAATATTTATTTATTTTTAGTTCTTGGCGGACACAACACCTTTGTTTGTTTGTGGTGCTGAGGATCGAACCCGGGCCGCACGCATGCCAGGCGAGCGCGCTACCGCTTGAGCCACATCCCCAGCCAAACAGAGGAGACTCTCTTAATGTTTTTGTCATCTGCGTACCTCACTTTCTTAGAGTGTTCTATTTTAAAATCAAGAAGATGATTTCCATAAATTAGATTACATTAAAATTAAAAGTATTCACTAAAATAAACTCCTTTTTAAAATTGATTCTTAAGACATTTTACTTAAAACCATTTTTTGTATTAGGTACTTTACACAAAGTTTTTTCATGGTATATGTACTCTGATTCCACATAAAAAAACAATCCATTAAACAGGGAATACAGGGAATATGTTTCACAAATTTGTCATTTTATTTACTCTCTCTCTCTCTCTCTCTCTCTCTCTCTTTCTTCTTCTTCTTCTTTTTCTTCTTCTTCTTCTTCTTCTTCTTCTTCTGCTTCTTCTTCTTCTTCTTCTTCTTCTTCTTCTTCTTCTTCTTCTTCGTGAACATACCTGAAGGAGTAATAAATAAAATTTTAATGTAACATATTGAGTGAAAACGTGGAATTAAAGTAAATTTTTCTTTCTTTCTTTCTTTTTTCTTTCTTTCTTTCTTTCTTTATTTTTCTTTCTTTCTTTCTGTATTTCTTTCTTTCTTTTTCAGTAAATGCTCACTCTGAAAATAATATCATTGTTTTAATGGAGAGATTTTCAAATTGTTTTCTGAAAAGTAAATATTTTAATCTTTGTGGTAGGCATGGTGGGTAGATTTATCTCACATTATTTGATTCTACCATTGTAGAATTCAATAAACCATAGACAGTATGTAAATAAATCTAGTTATCAATTAATTTTTCTTGGGTCAGGTCTTTAGTGTTGTATTGACAAAGTCCACACTGAACCTCAGGTTGTCAAGGACAAATAAGTTTTGTTTTAGTATGTTTTCTGAATTTGCATTAAATACAATTATTTTGGTTTTGTGTGTAAAGATAAATTTTAATAAACACAGGTTCCACAAAAGTCCTACTGCTAAGTCAAACAAAATATTTAATACTCTACACAGAAACTCTGAAACATTTTCAAAGAAATATTTAAAAGCCTAAATAAATATGGTCAGATCCTTGCTCATGAATTAGAAGAGTCAGTGTGGCAAAACTGTTCACTTTCAACAAAGTTACCTGTAGATTCATTTTAGTAGTAAACAAAAATCTCCAGAGTGTGTGTGTGAGTGTGTGTGTGTGTATGTGCTTGTGTCTGTGTGTGTGCTATGTGTTTATGTGTGTGTGTATCTAAATTAGTAAGACGTTTTAAAAATTTTAGCATTGGCATGTTGAATAAGGCAGAAATATTTTTGAGAAGTGAATCATTAGATACCAAAAGTTTTTTTTTTTTTTTCCGATTTTAGAAAAATAGTTTTCAGTGGCTCTGGGTGAGGAACAGTGTGTAGATGCCGAGTGCTCGGTTACATCAGGCAGCAGCCCCTCGAGGTGGTCCGTGGGTCCCCCTGCTGGTGGAAAAGATCCTCCCGGTTCTCCTTCTCCCGCACCACAGAAGACTGCTTCACTGCTCCTGTGGCCACTTCCTCTCCATCGGCGTGGACCAGCACAGTGCGGAAACTTTCGCCCGAGCCCCAGCTGCTCTGGCTCTTCCACACCAGGGTGGCGGGGGGCTGTGGGCCACCCCGGCACCAGCTGCCCACACCGTGACTGTCTGGCCGGCCCGCAGGACGTACTTGGGTGTGAACTTACAGGCGATCTCATCGCCCTCCAGGACCTGCCTCTTAATCCTCCAGTTCCCCAGGGACTGATCCTTGTCTGAGTCCTTCTTGAGCCGCAGGAACCTGCCCTCCAGGTCAGTCTCCTCCGTGCTGACGCTGCAGGTGGCCGAGGCCTGCTGGGCCAGGAGGAAGCTGCTGCTGCTGCTGCCCGAGCCAATGCTGCCCGAGCCAATGCCACTTGAGCCGCTGCCTGGGGGCTCCTCCGCCTCCAGACGCAGCCGCTTGCTTCGGCTTGAACGCCCAGCTCTGGACATGCTGCTGCTGCTGCTGCTCCAGGTGGCCCGTGAGATGGTGACCCGTGAGGAGGGGCTGGGAGCCAGCTTCAGCCTCTCCTCCTCGCCCTCTAGGAGCTTGCGGTAGGCGCTGATCTCCATGTCCAAGGTCAACTGGACGTCCAGCAACTCCTGGTACTCGGCCAGCTGTTGCTGCATCACATCACGCATCTCCATCATCTCCTGCTCCTTGGCGTCCAGCGTCTTCCGGAACTTCTCCCGCTCCTCAGTCCTGGCCCCTTCCAGCTCTCGGATGCGGTCCTCAGCAGCACTGGCCTGCTTCTGGAGGCTGGAGATCTGGTAGCTGGGGGACTCGATCCGCATGCGGGCCTCCTTCAGCTCCTCACCGGCAGCATACAAAAGTTTTTATGAACACTTTTTAAGCTACGGTAATCAAGGCAGCTTTTTATAATACAAAAATATTCACAGAAAATTAGAATTAATCCTGAAACATAGTCACATAGACATGGAAATTGTATTGGAAACAAACCTACTACCGATCAACTTTATATTACACCATGTGTGGAAGTTAAATATACAAATGCAATCGGATGAAATCTGACTACTATTATATATCATACAAAAAAGAGATCAATGCAGAAAATAAATAAATATTTTTGAAGTTTGTAGAGGAGACTCTCTTTTTTTTTAAATATTTATTTATTTTTAGTTCTTGGCGGACACAACACCTTTGTTTGTTTGTGGTGCTGAGGATCGAACCCGGGCCGCACGCATGCCAGGCGAGCGCGCTACCGCTTGAGCCACATCCCCAGCCAAACAGAGGAGACTCTCTTAATGTTTTTGTCATCTGCGTACCTCACTTTCTTAGAGTGTTCTATTTTAAAATCAAGAAGATGATTTCCATAAATTAGATTACATTAAAATTAAAAGTATTCACTAAAATAAACTCCTTTTTAAAATTGATTCTTAAGACATTTTACTTAAAACCATTTTTTGTATTAGGTACTTTACACAAAGTTTTTTCATGGTATATGTACTCTGATTCCACATAAAAAAACAATCCATTAAACAGGGAATACAGGGAATATGTTTCACAAATTTGTCATTTTATTTACTCTCTCTCCTCTCTCTCTCTCTCTCTCTCTCTTTCTTCTTCTTCTTCTTTTTCTTCTTCTTCTTCTTCTTCTTCTTCTTCTGCTTCTTCTTCTTCTTCTTCTTCTTCTTCTTCTTCTTCTTCTTCTTCTTCTTCTTCTTCGTGAACATACCTGAAGGAGTAATAAATAAAATTTTAATGTAACATATTGAGTGAAAACGTGGAATTAAAGTAAATTTTTCTTTCTTTCTTTCTTTTTTCTTTCTTTCTTTCTTTCTTTATTTTTCTTTCTTTCTTTCTGTATTTCTTTCTTTCTTTTTCAGTAAATGCTCACTCTGAAAATAATATCATTGTTTTAATGGAGAGATTTTCAAATTGTTTTCTGAAAAGTAAATATTTTAATCTTTGTGGTAGGCATGGTGGGTAGATTTATCTCACATTATTTGATTCTACCATTGTAGAATTCAATAAACCATAGACAGTATGTAAATAAATCTAGTTATCAATTAATTTTTCTTGGGTCAGGTCTTTAGTGTTGTATTGACAAAGTCCACACTGAACCTCAGGTTGTCAAGGACAAATAAGTTTTGTTTTAGTATGTTTTCTGAATTTGCATTAAATACAATTATTTTGGTTTTGTGTGTAAAGATAAATTTTAATAAACACAGGTTCCACAAAAGTCCTACTGCTAAGTCAAACAAAATATTTAATACTCTACACAGAAACTCTGAAACATTTTCAAAGAAATATTTAAAAGCCTAAATAAATATGGTCAGATCCTTGCTCATGAATTAGAAGAGTCAGTGTGGCAAAACTGTTCACTTTCAACAAAGTTACCTGTAGATTCATTTTAGTAGTAAACAAAAATCTCCAGAGTGTGTGTGTGAGTGTGTGTGTGTGTATGTGCTTGTGTCTGTGTGTGTGCTATGTGTTTATGTGTGTGTGTATCTAAATTAGTAAGACGTTTTAAAATTTTAGCATTGGCATGTTGAATAAGGCAGAAATATTTTTGAGAAGTGAATCATTAGATACCAAAAGTTTTTTTTTTTTTTTTCCGATTTTAGAAAAATAGTTTTCAGTGGCTCTGGGTGAGGAACAGTGTGTAGATGCCGAGTGCTCGGTTACATCAGGCAGCAGCCCTCGAGGTGGTCCGTGGGTCCCCCTGCTGGTGGAAAAGATCCTCCCGGTTCTCCTTCTCCCGCACCACAGAAGACTGCTTCACTGCTCCTGTGGCCACTTCCTCTCCATCGGCGTGGACCAGCACAGTGCGGAAACTTTCGCCCGAGCCCCAGCTGCTCTGGCTCTTCCACACCAGGGTGGCGGGGGGCTGTGGGCCACCCCGGCACCAGCTGCCCACACCGTGACTGTCTGGCCGGCCCGCAGGACGTACTTGGGTGTGAACTTACAGGCGATCTCATCGCCCTCCAGGACCTGCCTCTTAATCCTCCAGTTCCCCAGGGACTGATCCTTGTCTGAGTCCTTCTTGAGCCGCAGGAACCTGCCCTCCAGGTCAGTCTCCTCCGTGCTGACGCTGCAGGTGGCCGAGGCCTGCTGGGCCAGGAGGAAGCTGCTGCTGCTGCTGCCCGAGCCAATGCTGCCCGAGCCAATGCCACTTGAGCCGCTGCCTGGGGGCTCCTCCGCCTCCAGACGCAGCCGCTTGCTTCGGCTTGAACGCCCAGCTCTGGACATGCTGCTGCTGCTGCTGCTCCAGGTGGCCCGTGAGATGGTGACCCGTGAGGAGGGGCTGGGAGCCAGCTTCAGCCTCTCCTCCTCGCCCTCTAGGAGCTTGCGGTAGGCGCTGATCTCCATGTCCAAGGTCAACTGGACGTCCAGCAACTCCTGGTACTCGGCCAGCTGTTGCTGCATCACATCACGCATCTCCATCATCTCCTGCTCCTTGGCGTCCAGCGTCTTCCGGAACTTCTCCCGCTCCTCAGTCCTGGCCCCTTCCAGCTCTCGGATGCGGTCCTCAGCAGCACTGGCCTGCTTCTGGAGGCTGGAGATCTGGTAGCTGGGGGACTCGATCCGCATGCGGGCCTCCTTCAGCTCCTCACCGGCAGCATACCAAAAGTTTTTATGAACACTTTTTAAGCTACAGTAATCAAGGCAGCTTTTTATAATACAAAAATATTCACAGAAAATTAGAATTAATCCTGAAACATAGTCACATAGACATGGAAATTGTATTGGAAACAAACCTACTACCGATCAACTTTATATTACACCATGTGTGGAAGTTAAATATACAAATGCAATCGGATGAAATCTGACTACTATTATATATCATACAAAAAAGAGATCAATGCAGAAAATAAATAAATATTTTTGAAGTTTGTAGAGGAGACTCTCTTTTTTTTTTTAAATATTTATTTATTTTTAGTTCTTGGCGGACACAACACCTTTGTTTGTTTGTGGTGCTGAGGATCGAACCCGGGCCGCACGCATGCCAGGCGAGCGCGCTACCGCTTGAGCCACATCCCCAGCCAAACAGAAGAGACTCTCTTAATGTTTTTGTCATCTGCGTACCTCACTTTCTTAGAGTGTTCTATTTTAAAATCAAGAAGATGATTTCCATAAATTAGATTACATTAAAATTAAAAGTATTCACTAAAATAAACTCCTTTTTAAAATTGATTCTTAAGACATTTTACTTAAAACCATTTTTGTATTAGGTACTTTACACAAAGTTTTTTCATGGTATATGTACTCTGATTCCACATAAAAAACAATCCATTAAACAGGGAATACAGGGAATATGTTTCACAAATTTGTCATTTTATTTACTCTCTCTCTCTCTCTCTCTCTTTCTTCTTCTTCTTCTTCTTTTTCTTCTTCTTCTTCTTCTTCTTCTTCTTCTTCTTCTTCTTCTTCTTCTGCTTCTTCTTCTTCTTCTTCTTCTTCTTCTTCTTCTTCTTCTTCTTCTTCTTCTTCTTCTTCTTCTTCTTCGTGAACATACCTGAAGGAGTAATAAATAAAATTTTAATGTAACATATTGAGTGAAAACGTGGAATTAAAGTAAATTTTTCTTTCTTTCTTTCTTTTTTCTTTCTTTCTTTCTTTCTTTCTTTCTTTCTTTTTCTTTCTTTCTTTCTCTATTTCTTTCTTTCTTTTTCAGTAAATGCTCACTCTGAAAATAATATCATTGTTTTAATGGAGAGATTTTCAAATTGTTTTCTGAAAAGTAAATATTTTAATCTTTGTGGTAGGCATGGTGGGTAGATTTATCTCACATTATTTGATTCTACCATTGTAGAATTCAATAAACCATAGACAGTATGTAAATAAATCTAGTTATCAATTAATTTTTCTTGGGTCAGGTCTTTAGTGTTGTATTGACAAAGTCCACACTGAACCTCAGGTTGTCAAGGACAAATAAGTTTTGTTTTAGTATGTTTTCTGAATTTGCATTAAATACAATTATTTTGGTTTTGTGTGTAAAGATAAATTTTAATAAACACAGGTTCCACAAAAGTCCTACTGCTAAGTCAAACAAAATATTTAATACTCTACACAGAAACTCTGAAACATTTTCAAAGAAATATTTAAAAGCCTAAATAAATATGGTCAGATCCTTGCTCATGAATTAGAAGAGTCAGTGTGGCAAAACTGTTCACTTTCAACAAAGTTACCTGTAGATTCATTTTAGTAGTAAACAAAAATCTCCAGAGTGTGTGTGTGAGTGTGTGTGTGTGTATGTGCTTGTGTCTGTGTGTGTGCTATGTGTTTATGTGTGTGTGTATCTAAATTAGTAAGACGTTTTAAAAATTTTAGCATTGGCATGTTGAATAAGGCAGAAATATTTTTGAGAAGTGAATCATTAGATACCAAAAGTTTTTTTTTTTTTTTCCGATTTTTAGAAAAATAGTTTTCAGTGGCTCTGGGTGAGGAACAGTGTGTAGATGCCGAGTGCTCGGTTACATCAGGCAGCAGCCCCTCGAGGTGGTCCGTGGGTCCCCCTGCTGGTGGAAAAGATCCTCCCGGTTCTCCTTCTCCCGCACCACAGAAGACTGCTTCACTGCTCCTGTGGCCACTTCCTCTCCATCGGCGTGGACCAGCACAGTGCGGAAACTTTCGCCCGAGCCCCAGCTGCTCTGGCTCTTCCACACCAGGGTGGCGGGGGGCTGTGGGCCACCCCGGCACCAGCTGCCCACACCGTGACTGTCTGGCCGGCCCGCAGGACGTACTTGGGTGTGAACTTACAGGCGATCTCATCGCCCTCCAGGACCTGCCTCTTAATCCTCCAGTTCCCCAGGGACTGATCCTTGTCTGAGTCCTTCTTGAGCCGCAGGAACCTGCCCTCCAGGTCAGTCTCCTCCGTGCTGACGCTGCAGGTGGCCGAGGCCTGCTGGGCCAGGAGGAAGCTGCTGCTGCTGCTGCCCGAGCCAATGCTGCCCGAGCCAATGCCACTTGAGCCGCTGCCTGGGGGCTCCTCCGCCTCCAGACGCAGCCGCTTGCTTCGGCTTGAACGCCCAGCTCTGGACATGCTGCTGCTGCTGCTGCTCCAGGTGGCCCGTGAGATGGTGACCCGTGAGGAGGGGCTGGGAGCCAGCTTCAGCCTCTCCTCCTCGCCCTCTAGGAGCTTGCGGTAGGCGCTGATCTCCATGTCCAAGGTCAACTGGACGTCCAGCAACTCCTGGTACTCGGCCAGCTGTTGCTGCATCACATCACGCATCTCCATCATCTCCTGCTCCTTGGCGTCCAGCGTCTTCCGGAACTTCTCCCGCTCCTCAGTCCTGGCCCCTTCCAGCTCTCGGATGCGGTCCTCAGCAGCACTGGCCTGCTTCTGGAGGCTGGAGATCTGGTAGCTGGGCGACTCGATCCGCATGCGGGCCTCCTTCAGCTCCTCACCGGCAGCATACCAAAAGTTTTTATGAACACTTTTTAAGCTACAGTAATCAAGGCAGCTTTTTATAATACAAAAATATTCACAGAAAATTAGAATTAATCCTGAAACATAGTCACATAGACATGGAAATTGTATTGGAAACAAACCTACTACCGATCAACTTTATATTACACCATGTGTGGAAGTTAAATATACAAATGCAATCGGATGAAATCTGACTACTATTATATATCATACAAAAAAGAGATCAATGCAGAAAATAAATAAATATTTTTGAAGTTTGTAGAGGAGACTCTCTTTTTTTTTTTAAATATTTATTTATTTTTAGTTCTTGGCGGACACAACACCTTTGTTTGTTTGTGGTGCTGAGGATCGAACCCGGGCCGCACGCATGCCAGGCGAGCGCGCTACCGCTTGAGCCACATCCCCAGCCAAACAGAGGAGACTCTCTTAATGTTTTTGTCATCTGCGTACCTCACTTTCTTAGAGTGTTCTATTTTAAAATCAAGAAGATGATTTCCATAAATTAGATTACATTAAAATTAAAAGTATTCACTAAAATAAACTCCTTTTTAAATTGATTCTTAAGACATTTTACTTAAAACCATTTTTTGTATTAGGTACTTTACACAAAGTTTTTTCATGGTATATGTACTCTGATTCCACATAAAAAACAATCCATTAAACAGGGAATACAGGGAATATGTTTCACAAATTTGTCATTTTATTTACTCTCTCTCTCTCTCTCTCTCTTTCTTCTTCTTCTTCTTCTTTCTTCTTCTTCTTCTTCTTCTTCTTCTTCTTCTTCTTCTTCTTCTTCTTCTGCTTCTTCTTCTTCTGCTTCTTCTTCTTCTTCTTCTTCTTCTTCTTCTTCTTCTTCTTCTTCTTCTTCTTCTTCTTCGTGAACATACCTGAAGGAGTAATAAATAAAATTTTAATGTAACATATTGAGTGAAAACGTGGAATTAAAGTAAATTTTTCTTTCTTTCTTTCTTTTTTCTTTCTTTCTTTCTTTCTTTATTTTTCTTTCTTTCTTTCTGTATTTCTTTCTTTCTTTTTTAGTAAATGCTCACTCTGAAAATAATATCATTGTTTTAATGGAGAGATTTTCAAATTGTTTTCTGAAAAGTAAATATTTTAATCTTTGTGGTAGGCATGGTGGGTAGATTTATCTCACATTATTTGATTCTACCATTGTAGAATTCAATAAACCATAGACAGTATGTAAATAAATCTAGTTATCAATTAATTTTTCTTGGGTCAGGTCTTTAGTGTTGTATTGACAAAGTCCACACTGAACCTCAGGTTGTCAAGGACAAATAAGTTTTGTTTTAGTATGTTTTCTGAATTTGCATTAAATACAATTATTTTGGTTTTGTGTGTAAAGATAAATTTTAATAAACACAGGTTCCACAAAAGTCCTACTGCTAAGTCAAACAAAATATTTAATACTCTACACAGAAACTCTGAAACATTTTCAAAGAAATATTTAAAAGCCTAAATAAATATGGTCAGATCCTTGCTCATGAATTAGAAGAGTCAGTGTGGCAAAACTGTTCACTTTCAACAAAGTTACCTGTAGATTCATTTTAGTAGTAAACAAAAATCTCCAGAGTGTGTGTGTGAGTGTGTGTGTGTGTATGTGCTTGTGTCTGTGTGTGTGCTATGTGTTTATGTGTGTGTGTATCTAAATTAGTAAGACGTTTTAAAAATTTTAGCATTGGCATGTTGAATAAGGCAGAAATATTTTTGAGAAGTGAATCATTAGATACCAAAAGTTTTTTTTTTTTTTTCCGATTTTAGAAAAATAGTTTTCAGTGGCTCTGGGTGAGGAACAGTGTGTAGATGCCGAGTGCTCGGTTACATCAGGCAGCAGCCCCTCGAGGTGGTCCGTGGGTCCCCCTGCTGGTGGAAAAGATCCTCCCGGTTCTCCTTCTCCCGCACCACAGAAGACTGCTTCACTGCTCCTGTGGCCACTTCCTCTCCATCGGCGTGGACCAGCACAGTGC
The DNA here is from genome assembly GCF_045843805.1 of Urocitellus parryii. Classification (NCBI taxonomy): domain Eukaryota; kingdom Metazoa; phylum Chordata; class Mammalia; order Rodentia; family Sciuridae; genus Urocitellus; species Urocitellus parryii. Next base: position 112,228 of record NW_027553112.1, read on the forward strand.
GGAAACTTTCGCCCGAGCCCCAGCTGCTCTGGCTCTTCCACACCAGGGTGGCGGGGGGCTGTGGGCCACCCCGGCACCAGCTGCCCACACCGTGACTGTCTGGCCGGCCCGCAGGACGTACTTGGGTGTGAACTTACAGGCGATCTCATCGCCCTCCAGGACCTGCCTCTTAATCCTCCAGTTCCCCAGGGACTGATCCTTGTCTGAGTCCTTCTTGAGCCGCAGGAACCTGCCCTCCAGGTCAGTCTCCTCCGTGCTGACGCTGCAGGTGGCCGAGGCCTGCTGGGCCAGGAGGAAGCTGCTGCTGCTGCTGCCCGAGCCAATGCTGCCCGAGCCAATGCCACTTGAGCCGCTGCCTGGGGGCTCCTCCGCCTCCAGACGCAGCCGCTTGCTTCGGCTTGAACGCCCAGCTCTGGACATGCTGCTGCTGCTGCTGCTCCAGGTGGCCCGTGAGATGGTGACCCGTGAGGAGGGGCTGGGAGCCAGCTTCAGCCTCTCCTCCTCGCCCTCTAGGAGCTTGCGGTAGGCGCTGATCTCCATGTCCAAGGTCAACTGGACGTCCAGCAACTCCTGGTACTCGGCCAGCTGTTGCTGCATCACATCACGCATCTCCATCATCTCCTGCTCCTTGGCGTCCAGCGTCTTCCGGAACTTCTCCCGCTCCTCAGTCCTGGCCCCTTCCAGCTCTCGGATGCGGTCCTCAGCAGCACTGGCCTGCTTCTGGAGGCTGGAGATCTGGTAGCTGGGGGACTCGATCCGCATGCGGGCCTCCTTCAGCTCCTCACCGGCAGCATACCAAAAGTTTTTATGAACACTTTTTAAGCTACAGTAATCAAGGCAGCTTTTTATAATACAAAAATATTCACAGAAAATTAGAATTAATCCTGAAACATAGTCACATAGACATGGAAATTGTATTGGAAACAAACCTACTACCGATCAACTTTATATTACACCATGTGTGGAAGTTAAATATACAAATGCAATCGGATGAAATCTGACTACTATTATATATCATACAAAAAAGAGATCAATGCAGAAAATAAATAAATATTTTTGAAGTTTGTAGAGGAGACTCTCTTTTTTTTAAAAATATTTATTTATTTTTAGTTCTTGGCGGACACAACACCTTTGTTTGTTTGTGGTGCTGAGGATCGAACCCGGGCCGCACGCATGCCAGGCGAGCGCGCTACCGCTTGAGCCACATCCCCAGCCAAACAGAGGAGACTCTCTTAATGTTTTTGTCATCTGCGTACCTCACTTTCTTAGAGTGTTCTATTTTAAAATCAAGAAGATGATTTCCATAAATTAGATTACATTAAAATTAAAAGTATTCACTAAAATAAACTCCTTTTTAAAATTGATTCTTAAGACATTTTAATTAAAACCATTTTTTGTATTAGGTACTTTACACAAAGTTTTTTCATGGTATATGTACTCTGATTCCACATAAAAAACAATCCATTAAACAGGGAATACAGGGAATATGTTTCACAAATTTGTCATTTTATTTACTCTCTCTCTCTCTCTCTCTCTTTCTTCTTCTTCTTCTTTTTCTTCTTCTTCTTCTTCTTCTTCTTCTTCTTCTTCTTCTTCTTCTTCTGCTTCTTCTTCTTCTTCTTCTTCTTCGTGAACATACCTGAAGGAGTAATAAATAAAATTTTAATGTAACATATTGAGTGAAAACGTGGAATTAAAGTAAATTTTTCTTTCTTTCTTTCTTTTTTCTTTCTTTCTTTCTTTCTTTATTTTTCTTTCTTTCTTTCTGTATTTCTTTCTTTCTTTTTCAGTAAATGCTCACTCTGAAAATAATATCATTGTTTTAATGGAGAGATTTTCAAATTGTTTTCTGAAAAGTAAATATTTTAATCTTTGTGGTAGGCATGGTGGGTAGATTTATCTCACATTATTTGATTCTACCATTGTAGAATTCAATAAACCATAGACAGTATGTAAATAAATCTAGTTATCAATTAATTTTTCTTGGGTCAGGTCTTTAGTGTTGTATTGACAAAGTCCACACTGAACCTCAGGTTGTCAAGGACAAATAAGTTTTGTTTTAGTATGTTTTCTGAATTTGCATTAAATACAATTATTTTGGTTTTGTGTGTAAAGATAAATTTTAATAAACACAGGTTCCACAAAAGTCCTACTGCTAAGTCAAACAAAATATTTAATACTCTACACAGAAACTCTGAAACATTTTCAAAGAAATATTTAAAAGCCTAAATAAATATGGTCAGATCCTTGCTCATGAATTAGAAGAGTCAGTGTGGCAAAACTGTTCACTTTCAACAAAGTTACCTGTAGATTCATTTTAGTAGTAAACAAAAATCTCCAGAGTGTGTGTGTGAGTGTGTGTGTGTGTATGTGCTTGTGTCTGTGTGTGTGCTATGTGTTTATGTGTGTGTGTATCTAAATTAGTAAGACGTTTTAAAAATTTTAGCATTGGCATGTTGAATAAGGCAGAAATATTTTTGAGAAGTGAATCATTAGATACCAAAAGTTTTTTTTTTTTTTTCCGATTTTAGAAAAATAGTTTTCAGTGGCTCTGGGTGAGGAACAGTGTGTAGATGCCGAGTGCTCGGTTACATCAGGCAGCAGCCCCTCGAGGTGGTCCGTGGGTCCCCCTGCTGGTGGAAAAGATCCTCCCGGTTCTCCTTCTCCCGCACCACAGAAGACTGCTTCACTGCTCCTGTGGCCACTTCCTCTCCATCGGCGTGGACCAGCACAGTGCGGAAACTTTCGCCCGAGCCCCAGCTGCTCTGGCTCTTCCACACCAGGGTGGCGGGGGGCTGTGGGCCACCCCGGCACCAGCTGCCCACACCGTGACTGTCTGGCCGGCCCGCAGGACGTACTTGGGTGTGAACTTACAGGCGATCTCATCGCCCTCCAGGACCTGCCTCTTAATCCTCCAGTTCCCCAGGGACTGATCCTTGTCTGAGTCCTTCTTGAGCCGCAGGAACCTGCCCTCCAGGTCAGTCTCCTCCGTGCTGACGCTGCAGGTGGCCGAGGCCTGCTGGGCCAGGAGGAAGCTGCTGCTGCTGCTGCCCGAGCCAATGCTGCCCGAGCCAATGCCACTTGAGCCGCTGCCTGGGGGCTCCTCCGCCTCCAGACGCAGCCGCTTGCTTCGGCTTGAACGCCCAGCTCTGGACATGCTGCTGCTGCTGCTGCTCCAGGTGGCCCGTGAGATGGTGACCCGTGAGGAGGGGCTGGGAGCCAGCTTCAGCCTCTCCTCCTCGCCCTCTAGGAGCTTGCGGTAGGCGCTGATCTCCATGTCCAAGGTCAACTGGACGTCCAGCAACTCCTGGTACTCGGCCAGCTGTTGCTGCATCACATCACGCATCTCCATCATCTCCTGCTCCTTGGCGTCCAGCGTCTTCCGGAACTTCTCCCGCTCCTCAGTCCTGGCCCCTTCCAGCTCTCGGATGCGGTCCTCAGCAGCACTGGCCTGCTTCTGGAGGCTGGAGATCTGGTAGCTGGGGGACTCGATCCGCATGCGGGCCTCCTTCAGCTCCTCACCGGCAGCATACCAAAAGTTTTTATGAACACTTTTTAAGCTACAGTAATCAAGGCAGCTTTTTATAATACAAAAATATTCACAGAAAATTAGAATTAATCCTGAAACATAGTCACATAGACATGGAAATTGTATTGGAAACAAACCTACTACCGATCAACTTTATATTACACCATGTGTGGAAGTTAAATATACAAATGCAATCGGATGAAATCTGACTACTATTATATATCATACAAAAAAGAGATCAATGCAGAAAATAAATAAATATTTTTGAAGTTTGTAGAGGAGACTCTCTTTTTTTTTAAATATTTATTTATTTTTAGTTCTTGGCGGACACAACACCTTTGTTTGTTTGTGGTGCTGAGGATCGAACCCGGGCCGCACGCATGCCAGGCGAGCGCGCTACCGCTTGAGCCACATCCCCAGCCAAACAGAGGAGACTCTCTTAATGTTTTTGTCATCTGCGTACCTCACTTTCTTAGAGTGTTCTATTTTAAAATCAAGAAGATGATTTCCATAAATTAGATTACATTAAAATTAAAAGTATTCACTAAAATAAACTCCTTTTTAAAATTGATTCTTAAGACATTTTACTTAAAACCATTTTTTGTATTAGGTACTTTACACAAAGTTTTTTCATGGTATATGTACTCTGATTCCACATAAAAAACAATCCATTAAACAGGGAATACAGGGAATATGTTTCACAAATTTGTCATTTTATTTACTCTCTCTCTCTCTCTCTCTCTCTCTCTCTTTCTTCTTCTTCTTCTTTTTCTTCTTCTTCTTCTTCTTCTTCTTCTTCTTCTTCTTCTTCGTGAACATACCTGAAGGAGTAATAAATAAAATTTTAATGTAACATATTGAGTGAAAACGTGGAATTAAAGTAAATTTTTCTTTCTTTCTTTCTTTTTTCTTTCTTTCTTTCTTTCTTTCTTTATTTTTCTTTCTTTCTTTCTGTATTTCTTTCTTTCTTTTTCAGTAAATGCTCACTCTGAAAATAATATCATTGTTTTAATGGAGAGATTTTCAAATTGTTTTCTGAAAAGTAAATATTTTAATCTTTGTGGTAGGCATGGTGGGTAGATTTATCTCACATTATTTGATTCTACCATTGTAGAATTCAATAAACCATAGACAGTATGTAAATAAATCTAGTTATCAATTAATTTTTCTTGGGTCAGGTCTTTAGTGTTGTATTGACAAAGTCCACACTGAACCTCAGGTTGTCAAGGACAAATAAGTTTTGTTTTAGTATGTTTTCTGAATTTGCATTAAATACAATTATTTTGGTTTTGTGTGTAAAGATAAATTTTAATAAACACAGGTTCCACAAAAGTCCTACTGCTAAGTCAAACAAAATATTTAATACTCTACACAGAAACTCTGAAACATTTTCAAAGAAATATTTAAAAGCCTAAATAAATATGGTCAGATCCTTGCTCATGAATTAGAAGAGTCAGTGTGGCAAAACTGTTCACTTTCAACAAAGTTACCTGTAGATTCATTTTAGTAGTAAACAAAAATCTCCAGAGTGTGTGTGTGAGTGTGTGTGTGTGTATGTGCTTGTGTCTGTGTGTGTGCTATGTGTTTATGTGTGTGTGTATCTAAATTAGTAAGACGTTTTAAAAATTTTAGCATTGGCATGTTGAATAAGGCAGAAATATTTTTGAGAAGTGAATCATTAGATACCAAAAGTTTTTTTTTTTTTTTTCCGATTTTAGAAAAATAGTTTTCAGTGGCTCTGGGTGAGGAACAGTGTGTAGATGCCGAGTGCTCGGTTACATCAGGCAGCAGCCCCTCGAGGTGGTCCGTGGGTCCCCCTGCTGGTGGAAAAGATCCTCCCGGTTCTCCTTCTCCCGCACCACAGAAGACTGCTTCACTGCTCCTGTGGCCACTTCCTCTCCATCGGCGTGGACCAGCACAGTGCGGAAACTTTCGCCCGAGCCCCAGCTGCTCTGGCTCTTCCACACCAGGGTGGCGGGGGGCTGTGGGCCACCCCGGCACCAGCTGCCCACACCGTGACTGTCTGGCCGGCCCGCAGGACCTACTTGGGTGTGAACTTACAGGCGATCTCATCGCCCTCCAGGACCTGCCTCTTAATCCTCCAGTTCCCCAGGGACTGATCCTTGTCTGAGTCCTTCTTGAGCCGCAGGAACCTGCCCTCCAGGTCAGTCTCCTCCGTGCTGACGCTGCAGGTGGCCGAGGCCTGCTGGGCCAGGAGGAAGCTGCTGCTGCTGCTGCCCGAGCCAATGCTGCCCGAGCCAATGCCACTTGAGCCGCTGCCTGGGGGCTCCTCCGCCTCCAGACGCAGCCGCTTGCTTCGGCTTGAACGCCCAGCTCTGGACATGCTGCTGCTGCTGCTGCTCCAGGTGGCCCGTGAGATGGTGACCCGTGAGGAGGGGCTGGGAGCCAGCTTCAGCCTCTCCTCCTCGCCCTCTAGGAGCTTGCGGTAGGCGCTGATCTCCATGTCCAAGGTCAACTGGACGTCCAGCAACTCCTGGTACTCGGCCAGCTGTTGCTGCATCACATCACGCATCTCCATCATCTCCTGCTCCTTGGCGTCCAGCGTCTTCCGGAACTTCTCCCGCTCCTCAGTCCTGGCCCCTTCCAGCTCTCGGATGCGGTCCTCAGCAGCACTGGCCTGCTTCTGGAGGCTGGAGATCTGGTAGCTGGGGGACTCGATCCGCATGCGGGCCTCCTTCAGCTCCTCACCGGCAGCATACCAAAAGTTTTTATGAACACTTTTTAAGCTACAGTAATCAAGGCAGCTTTTTATAATACAAAAATATTCACAGAAAATTAGAATTAATCCTGAAACATAGTCACATAGACATGGAAATTGTATTGGAAACAAACCTACTACCGATCAACTTTATATTACACCATGTGTGGAAGTTAAATATACAAATGCAATCGGATGAAATCTGACTACTATTATATATCATACAAAAAAGAGATCAATGCAGAAAATAAATAAATATTTTTGAAGTTTGTAGAGGAGACTCTCTTTTTTTTTAAATATTTATTTATTTTTAGTTCTTGGCGGACACAACACCTTTGTTTGTTTGTGGTGCTGAGGATCGAACCCGGGCCGCACGCATGCCAGGCGAGCGCGCTACCGCTTGAGCCACATCCCCAGCCAAACAGAGGAGACTCTCTTAATGTTTTTGTCATCTGCGTACCTCACTTTCTTAGAGTGTTCTATTTTAAAATCAAGAAGATGATTTCCATAAATTAGATTACATTAAAATTAAAAGTATTCACTAAAATAAACTCCTTTTTAAAATTGATTCTTAAGACATTTTACTTAAAACCATTTTTTGTATTAGGTACTTTACACAAAGTTTTTTCATGGTATATGTACTCTGATTCCACATAAAAAAACAATCCATTAAACAGGGAATACAGGGAATATGTTTCACAAATTTGTCATTTTATTTACTCTCTCTCTCTCTCTCTCTCTCTCTCTCTCTTTCTTCTTCTTCTTTTTCTTCTTCTTCTTCTTCTTCTTCTTCTTCTTCTGCTTCTTCTTCTTCTTCTTCTTCTTCTTCTTCTTCTTCTTCTTCGTGAACATACCTGAAGGAGTAATAAATAAAATTTTAATGTAACATATTGAGTGAAAACGTGGAATTAAAGTAAATTTTTCTTTCTTTCTTTCTTTTTTCTTTCTTTCTTTCTTTCTTTATTTTTCTTTCTTTCTTTCTGTATTTCTTTCTTTCTTTTTCAGTAAATGCTCACTCTGAAAATAATATCATTGTTTTAATGGAGAGATTTTCAAATTGTTTTCTGAAAAGTAAATATTTTAATCTTTGTGGTAGGCATGGTGGGTAGATTTATCTCACATTATTTGATTCTACCATTGTAGAATTCAATAAACCATAGACAGTATGTAAATAAATCTAGTTATCAATTAATTTTTCTTGGGTCAGGTCTTTAGTGTTGTATTGACAAAGTCCACACTGAACCTCAGGTTGTCAAGGACAAATAAGTTTTGTTTTAGTATGTTTTCTGAATTTGCATTAAATACAATTATTTTGGTTTTGTGTGTAAAGATAAATTTTAATAAACACAGGTTCCACAAAAGTCCTACTGCTAAGTCAAACAAAATATTTAATACTCTACACAGAAACTCTGAAACATTTTCAAAGAAATATTTAAAAGCCTAAATAAATATGGTCAGATCCTTGCTCATGAATTAGAAGAGTCAGTGTGGCAAAACTGTTCACTTTCAACAAAGTTACCTGTAGATTCATTTTAGTAGTAAACAAAAATCTCCAGAGTGTGTGTGTGAGTGTGTGTGTGTGTATGTGCTTGTGTCTGTGTGTGTGCTATGTGTTTATGTGTGTGTGTATCTAAATTAGTAAGACGTTTTAAAAATTTTAGCATTGGCATGTTGAATAAGGCAGAAATATTTTTGAGAAGTGAATCATTAGATACCAAAAGTTTTTTTTTTTTTTTTCCGATTTTAGAAAAATAGTTTTCAGTGGCTCTGGGTGAGGAACAGTGTGTAGATGCCGAGTGCTCGGTTACATCAGGCAGCAGCCCCTCGAGGTGGTCCGTGGGTCCCCCTGCTGGTGGAAAAGATCCTCCCGGTTCTCCTTCTCCCGCACCACAGAAGACTGCTTCACTGCTCCTGTGGCCACTTCCTCTCCATCGGCGTGGACCAGCACAGTGCGGAAACTTTCGCCCGAGCCCCAGCTGCTCTGGCTCTTCCACACCAGGGTGGCGGGGGGCTGTGGGCCACCCCGGCACCAGCTGCCCACACCGTGACTGTCTGGCCGGCCCGCAGGACGTACTTGGGTGTGAACTTACAGGCGATCTCATCGCCCTCCAGGACCTGCCTCTTAATCCTCCAGTTCCCCAGGGACTGATCCTTGTCTGAGTCCTTCTTGAGCCGCAGGAACCTGCCCTCCAGGTCAGTCTCCTCCGTGCTGACGCTGCAGGTGGCCGAGGCCTGCTGGGCCAGGAGGAAGCTGCTGCTGCTGCTGCCCGAGCCAATGCTGCCCGAGCCAATGCCACTTGAGCCGCTGCCTGGGGGCTCCTCCGCCTCCAGACGCAGCCGCTTGCTTCGGCTTGAACGCCCAGCTCTGGACATGCTGCTGCTGCTGCTGCTCCAGGTGGCCCGTGAGATGGTGACCCGTGAGGAGGGGCTGGGAGCCAGCTTCAGCCTCTCCTCCTCGCCCTCTAGGAGCTTGCGGTAGGCGCTGATCTCCATGTCCAAGGTCAACTGGACGTCCAGCAACTCCTGGTACTCGGCCAGCTGTTGCTGCATCACATCACGCATCTCCATCATCTCCTGCTCCTTGGCGTCCAGCGTCTTCCGGAACTTCTCCCGCTCCTCAGTCCTGGCCCCTTCCAGCTCTCGGATGCGGTCCTCAGCAGCACTGGCCTGCTTCTGGAGGCTGGAGATCTGGTAGCTGGGGGACTCGATCCGCATGCGGGCCTCCTTCAGCTCCTCACCGGCAGCATACCAAAAGTTTTTATGAACACTTTTTAAGCTACAGTAATCAAGGCAGCTTTTTATAATACAAAAATATTCACAGAAAATTAGAATTAATCCTGAAACATAGTCACATAGACATGGAAATTGTATTGGAAACAAACCTACTACCGATCAACTTTATATTACACCATGTGTGGAAGTTAAATATACAAATGCAATCGGATGAAATCTGACTACTATTATATATCATACAAAAAAGAGATCAATGCAGAAAATAAATAAATATTTTTGAAGTTTGTAGAGGAGACTCTCTTTTTTTTAAAAATATTTATTTATTTTTAGTTCTTGGCGGACACAACACCTTTGTTTGTTTGTGGTGCTGAGGATCGAACCCGGGCCGCACGCATGCCAGGCGAGCGCGCTACCGCTTGAGCCACATCCCCAGCCAAACAGAGGAGACTCTCTTAATGTTTTTGTCATCTGCGTACCTCACTTTCTTAGAGTGTTCTATTTTAAAATCAAGAAGATGATTTCCATAAATTAGATTACATTAAAATTAAAAGTATTCACTAAAATAAACTCCTTTTTAAAATTGATTCTTAAGATATTTTAATTAAAACCATTTTTTGTATTAGGTACTTTACACAAAGTTTTTTCATGGTATATGTACTCTGATTCCACATAAAAAACAATCCATTAAACAGGGAATACAGGGAATATGTTTCACAAATTTGTCATTTTATTTACTCTCTCTCTCTCTCTCTCTCTTTCTTCTTCTTCTTCTTTTTCTTCTTCTTCTTCTTCTTCTTCTTCTTCTTCTTCTTCTTCTTCTTCTTCTTCTGCTTCTTCTTCTTCTTCTTCTTCTTCGTGAACATACCTGAAGGAGTAATAAATAAAATTTTAATGTAACATATTGAGTGAAAACGTGGAATTAAAGTAAATTTTTCTTTCTTTCTTTCTTTTTTCTTTCTTTCTTTCTTTCTTTCTTTTTCTTTCTTTCTTTCTGTATTTCTTTCTTTCTTTTTCAGTAAATGCTCACTCTGAAAATAATATCATTGTTTTAATGGAGAGATTTTCAAATTGTTTTCTGAAAAGTAAATATTTTAATCTTTGTGGTAGGCATGGTGGGTAGATTTATCTCACATTATTTGATTCTACCATTGTAGAATTCAATAAACCATAGACAGTATGTAAATAAATCTAGTTATCAATTAATTTTTCTTGGGTCAGGTCTTTAGTGTTGTATTGACAAAGTCCACACTGAACCTCAGGTTGTCAAGGACAAATAAGTTTTGTTTTAGTATGTTTTCTGAATTTGCATTAAATACAATTATTTTGGTTTTGTGTGTAAAGATAAATTTTAATAAACACAGGTTCCACAAAAGTCCTACTGCTAAGTCAAACAAAATATTTAATACTCTACACAGAAACTCTGAAACATTTTCAAAGAAATATTTAAAAGCCTAAATAAATATGGTCAGATCCTTGCTCATGAATTAGAAGAGTCAGTGTGGCAAAACTGTTCACTTTCAACAAAGTTACCTGTAGATTCATTTTAGTAGTAAACAAAAATCTCCAGAGTGTGTGTGTGAGTGTGTGTGTGTGTATGTGCTTGTGTCTGTGTGTGTCCTATGTGTTTATGTGTGTGTGTATCTAAATTAGTAAGACGTTTTAAAAATTTTAGCATTGGCATGTTGAATAAGGCAGAAATATTTTTGAGAAGTGAATCATTAGATACCAAAAGTTTTTTTTTTTTTTTCCGATTTTAGAAAAATAGTTTTCAGTGGCTCTGGGTGAGGAACAGTGTGTAGATGCCGAGTGCTCGGTTACATCAGGCAGCAGCCCCTCGAGGTGGTCCGTGGGTCCCCCTGCTGGTGGAAAAGATCCTCCCGGTTCTCCTTCTCCCGCACCACAGAAGACTGCTTCACTGCTCCTGTGGCCACTTCCTCTCCATCGGCGTGGACCAGCACAGTGCGGAAACTTTCGCCCGAGCCCCAGCTGCTCTGGCTCTTCCACACCAGGGTGGCGGGGGGCTGTGGGCCACCCCGGCACCAGCTGCCCACACCGTGACTGTCTGGCCGGCCCGCAGGACGTACTTGGGTGTGAACTTACAGGCGATCTCATCGCCCTCCAGGACCTGCCTCTTAATCCTCCAGTTCCCCAGGGACTGATCCTTGTCTGAGTCCTTCTTGAGCCGCAGGAACCTGCCCTCCAGGTCAGTCTCCTCCGTGCTGACGCTGCAGGTGGCCGAGGCCTGCTGGGCCAGGAGGAAGCTGCTGCTGCTGCTGCCCGAGCCAATGCTGCCCGAGCCAATGCCACTTGAGCCGCTGCCTGGGGGCTCCTCCGCCTCCAGACGCAGCCGCTTGCTTCGGCTTGAACGCCCAGCTCTGGACATGCTGCTGCTGCTGCTGCTCCAGGTGGCCCGTGAGATGGTGACCCGTGAGGAGGGGCTGGGAGCCAGCTTCAGCCTCTCCTCCTCGCCCTCTAGGAGCTTGCGGTAGGCGCTGATCTCCATGTCCAAGGTCAACTGGACGTCCAGCAACTCCTGGTACTCGGCCAGCTGTTGCTGCATCACATCACGCATCTCCATCATCTCCTGCTCCTTGGCGTCCAGCGTCTTCCGGAACTTCTCCCGCTCCTCAGTCCTGGCCCCTTCCAGCTCTCGGATGCGGTCCTCAGCAGCACTGGCCTGCTTCTGGAGGCTGGAGATCTGGTAGCTGGGGGACTCGATCCGCATGCGGGCCTCCTTCAGCTCCTCACCGGCAGCATACCAAAAGTTTTTATGAACACTTTTTAAGCTACAGTAATCAAGGCAGCTTTTTATAATACAAAAATATTCACAGAAAATTAGAATTAATCCTGAAACATAGTCACATAGACATGGAAATTGTATTGGAAACAAACCTACTACCGATCAACTTTATATTACACCATGTGTGGAAGTTAAATATACAAATGCAATCGGATGAAATCTGACTACTATTATATATCATACAAAAAAGAGATCAATGCAGAAAATAAATAAATATTTTTGAAGTTTGTAGAGGAGACTCTCTTTTTTTTTAAATATTTATTTATTTTTAGTTCTTGGCGGACACAACACCTTTGTTTGTTTGTGGTGCTGAGGATCGAACCCGGGCCGCACGCATGCCAGGCGAGCGCGCTACCGCTTGAGCCACATCCCCAGCCAAACAGAGGAGACTCTCTTAATGTTTTTGTCATCTGCGTACCTCACTTTCTTAGAGTGTTCTATTTTAAAATCAAGAAGATGATTTCCATAAATTAGATTACATTAAAATTAAAAGTATTCACTAAAATAAACTCCTTTTTAAAATTGATTCTTAAGACATTTTACTTAAAACCATTTTTTGTATTAGGTACTTTACACAAAGTTTTTTCATGGTATATGTACTCTGATTCCACATAAAAAACAATCCATTAAACAGGGAATACAGGGAATATGTTTCACAAATTTGTCATTTTATTTACTCTCTCTCTCTCTCTCTCTCTCTCTCTTTCTTCTTCTTCTTCTTTTTCTTCTTCTTCTTCTTCTTCTTCTTCTTCTTCTTCTTCTTCTTCTTCTTCTTCTTCTTCTTCTTCTTCGTGAACATACCTGAAGGAGTAATAAATAAAATTTTAATGTAACATATTGAGTGAAAACGTGGAATTAAAGTAAATTTTTCTTTCTTTCTTTCTTTTTTCTTTCTTTCTTTCTTTCTTTCTTTATTTTTCTTTCTTTCTTTCTGTATTTCTTTCTTTCTTTTTCAGTAAATGCTCACTCTGAAAATAATATCATTGTTTTAATGGAGAGATTTTCAAATTGTTTTCTGAAAAGTAAATATTTTAATCTTTGTGGTAGGCATGGTGGGTAGATTTATCTCACATTATTTGATTCTACCATTGTAGAATTCAATAAACCATAGACAGTATGTAAATAAATCTAGTTATCAATTAATTTTTCTTGGGTCAGGTCTTTAGTGTTGTATTGACAAAGTCCACACTGAACCTCAGGTTGTCAAGGACAAATAAGTTTTGTTTTAGTATGTTTTCTGAATTTGCATTAAATACAATTATTTTGGTTTTGTGTGTAAAGATAAATTTTAATAAACACAGGTTCCACAAAAGTCCTACTGCTAAGTCAAACAAAATATTTAATACTCTACACAGAAACTCTGAAACATTTTCAAAGAAATATTTAAAAGCCTAAATAAATATGGTCAGATCCTTGCTCATGAATTAGAAGAGTCAGTGTGGCAAAACTGTTCACTTTCAACAAAGTTACCTGTAGATTCATTTTAGTAGTAAACAAAAATCTCCAGAGTGTGTGTGTGAGTGTGTGTGTGTGTATGTGCTTGTGTCTGTGTGTGTGCTATGTGTTTATGTGTGTGTGTATCTAAATTAGTAAGACGTTTTAAAAATTTTAGCATTGGCATGTTGAATAAGGCAGAAATATTTTTGAGAAGTGAATCATTAGATACCAAAAGTTTTTTTTTTTTTTTCCGATTTTAGAAAAATAGTTTTCAGTGGCTCTGGGTGAGGAACAGTGTGTAGATGCCGAGTGCTCGGTTACATCAGGCAGCAGCCCCTCGAGGTGGTCCGTGGGTCCCCCTGCTGGTGGAAAAGATCCTCCCGGTTCTCCTTCTCCCGCACCACAGAAGACTGCTTCACTGCTCCTGTGGCCACTTCCTCTCCATCGGCGTGGACCAGCACAGTGCGGAAACTTTCGCCCGAGCCCCAGCTGCTCTGGCTCTTCCACACCAGGGTGGCGGGGGGCTGTGGGCCACCCCGGCACCAGCTGCCCACACCGTGACTGTCTGGCCGGCCCGCAGGACGTACTTGGGTGTGAACTTACAGGCGATCTCATCGCCCTCCAGGACCTGCCTCTTAATCCTCCAGTTCCCCAGGGACTGATCCTTGTCTGAGTCCTTCTTGAGCCGCAGGAACCTGCCCTCCAGGTCAGTCTCCTCCGTGCTGACGCTGCAGGTGGCCGAGGCCTGCTGGGCCAGGAGGAAGCTGCTGCTGCTGCTGCCCGAGCCAATGCTGCCCGAGCCAATGCCACTTGAGCCGCTGCCTGGGGGCTCCTCCGCCTCCAGACGCAGCCGCTTGCTTCGGCTTGAACGCCCAGCTCTGGACATGCTGCTGCTGCTGCTGCTCCAGGTGGCCCGTGAGATGGTGACCCGTGAGGAGGGGCTGGGAGCCAGCTTCAGCCTCTCCTCCTCGCCCTCTAGGAGCTTGCGGTAGGCGCTGATCTCCATGTCCAAGGTCAACTGGACGTCCAGCAACTCCTGGTACTCGGCCAGCTGTTGCTGCATCACATCACGCATCTCCATCATCTCCTGCTCCTTGGCGTCCAGCGTCTTCCGGAACTTCTCCCGCTCCTCAGTCCTGGCCCCTTCCAGCTCTCGGATGCGGTCCTCAGCAGCACTGGCCTGCTTCTGGAGGCTGGAGATCTGGTAGCTGGGGGACTCGATCCGCATGCGGGCCTCCTTCAGCTCCTCACCGGCAGCATACCAAAAGTTTTTATGAACACTTTTTAAGCTACAGTAATCAAGGCAGCTTTTTATAATACAAAAATATTCACAGAAAATTAGAATTAATCCTGAAACATAGTCACATAGACATGGAAATTGTATTGGAAACAAACCTACTACCGATCAACTTTATATTACACCATGTGTGGAAGTTAAATATACAAATGCAATCGGATGAAATCTGACTACTATTATATATCATACAAAAAAGAGATCAATGCAGAAAATAAATAAATATTTTTGAAGTTTGTAGAGGAGACTCTCTTTTTTTTTAAATATTTATTTATTTTTAGTTCTTGGCGGACACAACACCTTTGTTTGTTTGTGGTGCTGAGGATCGAACCCGGGCCGCACGCATGCCAGGCGAGCGCGCTACCGCTTGAGCCACATCCCCAGCCAAACAGAGGAGACTCTCTTAATGTTTTTGTCATCTGCGTACCTCACTTTCTTAGAGTGTTCTATTTTAAAATCAAGAAGATGATTTCCATAAATTAGATTACATTAAAATTAAAAGTATTCACTAAAATAAACTCCTTTTTAAAATTGATTCTTAAGACATTTTACTTAAAACCATTTTTTGTATTAGGTACTTTACACAAAGTTTTTTCATGGTATATGTACTCTGATTCCACATAAAAAAACAATCCATTAAACAGGGAATACAGGGAATATGTTTCACAAATTTGTCATTTTATTTACTCTCTCTCTCTCTCTCTCTCTCTCTCTCTCTCTTTCTTCTTCTTCTTCTTTTTCTTCTTCTTCTTCTTCTTCTTCTTCTTCTGCTTCTTCTTCTTCTTCTTCTTCTTCTTCTTCTTCTTCTTCTTCGTGAACATACCTGAAGGAGTAATAAATAAAATTTTAATGTAACATATTGAGTGAAAACGTGGAATTAAAGTAAATTTTTCTTTCTTTCTTTCTTTTTTCTTTCTTTCTTTCTTTCTTTATTTTTCTTTCTTTCTTTCTGTATTTCTTTCTTTCTTTTTCAGTAAATGCTCACTCTGAAAATAATATCATTGTTTTAATGGAGAGATTTTCAAATTGTTTTCTGAAAAGTAAATATTTTAATCTTTGTGGTAGGCATGGTGGGTAGATTTATCTCACATTATTTGATTCTACCATTGTAGAATTCAATAAACCATAGACAGTATGTAAATAAATCTAGTTATCAATTAATTTTTCTTGGGTCAGGTCTTTAGTGTTGTATTGACAAAGTCCACACTGAACCTCAGGTTGTCAAGGACAAATAAGTTTTGTTTTAGTATGTTTTCTGAATTTGCATTAAATACAATTATTTTGGTTTTGTGTGTAAAGATAAATTTTAATAAACACAGGTTCCACAAAAGTCCTACTGCTAAGTCAAACAAAATATTTAATACTCTACACAGAAACTCTGAAACATTTTCAAAGAAATATTTAAAAGCCTAAATAAATATGGTCAGATCCTTGCTCATGAATTAGAAGAGTCAGTGTGGCAAAACTGTTCACTTTCAACAAAGTTACCTGTAGATTCATTTTAGTAGTAAACAAAAATCTCCAGAGTGTGTGTGTGAGTGTGTGTGTGTGTATGTGCTTGTGTCTGTGTGTGTGCTATGTGTTTATGTGTGTATCTAAATTAGTAAGACGTTTTAAAAATTTTAGCATTGGCATGTTGAATAAGGCAGAAATATTTTTGAGAAGTGAATCATTAGATACCAAAAGTTTTTTTTTTTTTTTTCCGATTTTAGAAAAATAGTTTTCAGTGGCTCTGGGTGAGGAACAGTGTGTAGATGCCGAGTGCTCGGTTACATCAGGCAGCAGCCCCTCGAGGTGGTCCGTGGGTCCCCCTGCTGGTGGAAAAGATCCTCCCGGTTCTCCTTCTCCCGCACCACAGAAGACTGCTTCACTGCTCCTGTGGCCACTTCCTCTCCATCGGCGTGGACCAGCACAGTGCGGAAACTTTCGCCCGAGCCCCAGCTGCTCTGGCTCTTCCACACCAGGGTGGCGGGGGGCTGTGGGCCACCCCGGCACCAGCTGCCCACACCGTGACTGTCTGGCCGGCCCGCAGGACGTACTTGGGTGTGAACTTACAGGCGATCTCATCGCCCTCCAGGACCTGCCTCTTAATCCTCCAGTTCCCCAGGGACTGATCCTTGTCTGAGTCCTTCTTGAGCCGCAGGAACCTGCCCTCCAGGTCAGTCTCCTCCGTGCTGACGCTGCAGGTGGCCGAGGCCTGCTGGGCCAGGAGGAAGCTGCTGCTGCTGCTGCCCGAGCCAATGCTGCCCGAGCCAATGCCACTTGAGCCGCTGCCTGGGGGCTCCTCCGCCTCCAGACACAGCCGCTTGCTTCGGCTTGAACGCCCAGCTCTGGACATGCTGCTGCTGCTGCTCCAGGTGGCCCGTGAGATGGTGACCCGTGAGGAGGGGCTGGGAGCCAGCTTCAGCCTCTCCTCCTCGCCCTCTAGGAGCTTGCGGTAGGCGCTGATCTCCATGTCCAAGGTCAACTGGACGTCCAGCAACTCCTGGTACTCGGCCAGCTGTTGCTGCATCACATCACGCATCTCCATCATCTCCTGCTCCTTGGCGTCCAGCGTCTTCCGGAACTTCTCCCGCTCCTCAGTCCTGGCCCCTTCCAGCTCTCGGATGCGGTCCTCAGCAGCACTGGCCTGCTTCTGGAGGCTGGAGATCTGGTAGCTGGGGGACTCGATCCGCATGCGGGCCTCCTTCAGCTCCTCACCGGCAGCATACCAAAAGTTTTTATGAACACTTTTTAAGCTACAGTAATCAAGGCAGCTTTTTATAATACAAAAATATTCACAGAAAATTAGAATTAATCCTGAAACATAGTCACATAGACATGGAAATTGTATTGGAAACAAACCTACTACCGATCAACTTTATATTACACCATGTGTGGAAGTTAAATATACAAATGCAATCGGATGAAATCTGACTACTATTATATATCATACAAAAAAGAGATCAATGCAGAAAATAAATAAATATTTTTGAAGTTTGTAGAGGAGACTCTCTTTTTTTTTTTAAATATTTATTTATTTTTAGTTCTTGGCGGACACAACACCTTTGTTTGTTTGTGGTGCTGAGGATCGAACCCGGGCCGCACGCATGCCAGGCGAGCGCGCTACCGCTTGAGCCACATCCCCAGCCAAACAGAGGAGACTCTCTTAATGTTTTTGTCATCTGCGTACCTCACTTTCTTAGAGTGTTCTATTTTAAAATCAAGAAGATGATTTCCATAAATTAGATTACATTAAAATTAAAAGTATTCACTAAAATAAACTCCTTTTTAAAATTGATTCTTAAGACATTTTACTTAAAACCATTTTTTGTATTAGGTACTTTACACAAAGTTTTTTCATGGTATATGTACTCTGATTCCACATAAAAAAACAATCCATTAAACAGGGAATACAGGGAATATGTTTCACAAATTTGTCATTTTATTTACTCTCTCTCTCTCTCTCTCTCTCTCTCTCTCTCTCTTTCTTCTTCTTCTTCTTTTTCTTCTTCTTCTTCTTCTTCTTCTTCTTCTGCTTCTTCTTCTTCTTCTTCTTCTTCTTCTTCTTCTTCTTCTTCTTCGTGAACATACCTGAAGGAGTAATAAATAAAATTTTAATGTAACATATTGAGTGAAAACGTGGAATTAAAGTAAATTTTTCTTTCTTTCTTTCTTTTTTCTTTCTTTCTTTCTTTCTTTATTTTTCTTTCTTTCTTTCTGTATTTCTTTCTTTCTTTTTCAGTAAATGCTCACTCTGAAAATAATATCATTGTTTTAATGGAGAGATTTTCAAATTGTTTTCTGAAAAGTAAATATTTTAATCTTTGTGGTAGGCATGGTGGGTAGATTTATCTCACATTATTTGATTCTACCATTGTAGAATTCAATAAACCATAGACAGTATGTAAATAAATCTAGTTATCAATTAATTTTTCTTGGGTCAGGTCTTTAGTGTTGTATTGACAAAGTCCACACTGAACCTCAGGTTGTCAAGGACAAATAAGTTTTGTTTTAGTATGTTTTCTGAATTTGCATTAAATACAATTATTTTGGTTTTGTGTGTAAAGATAAATTTTAATAAACACAGGTTCCACAAAAGTCCTACTGCTAAGTCAAACAAAATATTTAATACTCTACACAGAAACTCTGAAACATTTTCAAAGAAATATTTAAAAGCCTAAATAAATATGGTCAGATCCTTGCTCATGAATTAGAAGAGTCAGTGTGGCAAAACTGTTCACTTTCAACAAAGTTACCTGTAGATTCATTTTAGTAGTAAACAAAAATCTCCAGAGTGTGTGTGTGAGTGTGTGTGTGTGTATGTGCTTGTGTCTGTGTGTGTGCTATGTGTTTATGTGTGTATCTAAATTAGTAAGACGTTTTAAAAATTTTAGCATTGGCATGTTGAATAAGGCAGAAATATTTTTGAGAAGTGAATCATTAGATACCAAAAGTTTTTTTTTTTTTTTTCCGATTTTAGAAAAATAGTTTTCAGTGGCTCTGGGTGAGGAACAGTGTGTAGATGCCGAGTGCTCGGTTACATCAGGCAGCAGCCCCTCGAGGTGGTCCGTGGGTCCCCCTGCTGGTGGAAAAGATCCTCCCGGTTCTCCTTCTCCCGCACCACAGAAGACTGCTTCACTGCTCCTGTGGCCACTTCCTCTCCATCGGCGTGGACCAGCACAGTGCGGAAACTTTCGCCCGAGCCCCAGCTGCTCTGGCTCTTCCACACCAGGGTGGCGGGGGGCTGTGGGCCACCCCGGCACCAGCTGCCCACACCGTGACTGTCTGGCCGGCCCGCAGGACGTACTTGGGTGTGAACTTACAGGCGATCTCATCGCCCTCCAGGACCTGCCTCTTAATCCTCCAGTTCCCCAGGGACTGATCCTTGTCTGAGTCCTTCTTGAGCCGCAGGAACCTGCCCTCCAGGTCAGTCTCCTCCGTGCTGACGCTGCAGGTGGCCGAGGCCTGCTGGGCCAGGAGGAAGCTGCTGCTGCTGCTGCCCGAGCCAATGCTGCCCGAGCCAATGCCACTTGAGCCGCTGCCTGGGGGCTCCTCCGCCTCCAGACACAGCCGCTTGCTTCGGCTTGAACGCCCAGCTCTGGACATGCTGCTGCTGCTGCTCCAGGTGGCCCGTGAGATGGTGACCCGTGAGGAGGGGCTGGGAGCCAGCTTCAGCCTCTCCTCCTCGCCCTCTAGGAGCTTGCGGTAGGCGCTGATCTCCATGTCCAAGGTCAACTGGACGTCCAGCAACTCCTGGTACTCGGCCAGCTGTTGCTGCATCACATCACGCATCTCCATCATCTCCTGCTCCTTGGCGTCCAGCGTCTTCCGGAACTTCTCCCGCTCCTCAGTCCTGGCCCCTTCCAGCTCTCGGATGCGGTCCTCAGCAGCACTGGCCTGCTTCTGGAGGCTGGAGATCTGGTAGCTGGGGGACTCGATCCGCATGCGGGCCTCCTTCAGCTCCTCACCGGCAGCATACCAAAAGTTTTTATGAACACTTTTTAAGCTACAGTAATCAAGGCAGCTTTTTATAATACAAAAATATTCACAGAAAATTAGAATTAATCCTGAAACATAGTCACATAGACATGGAAATTGTATTGGAAACAAACCTACTACCGATCAACTTTATATTACACCATGTGTGGAAGTTAAATATACAAATGCAATCGGATGAAATCTGACTACTATTATATATCATACAAAAAAGAGATCAATGCAGAAAATAAATAAATATTTTTGAAGTTTGTAGAGGAGACTCTCTTTTTTTTTTTAAATATTTATTTATTTTTAGTTCTTGGCGGACACAACACCTTTGTTTGTTTGTGGTGCTGAGGATCGAACCCGGGCCGCACGCATGCCAGGCGAGCGCGCTACCGCTTGAGCCACATCCCCAGCCAAACAGAGGAGACTCTCTTAATGTTTTTGTCATCTGCGTACCTCACTTTCTTAGAGTGTTCTATTTTAAAATCAAGAAGATGATTTCCATAAATTAGATTACATTAAAATTAAAAGTATTCACTAAAATAAACTCCTTTTTAAAATTGATTCTTAAGACATTTTACTTAAAACCATTTTTTGTATTAGGTACTTTACACAAAGTTTTTTCATGGTATATGTACTCTGATTCCACATAAAAAACAATCCATTAAACAGGGAATACAGGGAATATGTTTCACAAATTTGTCATTTTATTTACTCTCTCTCTCTCTCTCTCTCTTTCTTCTTCTTCTTCTTCTTTTTCTTCTTCTTCTTCTTCTTCTTCTTCTTCTTCTTCTTCTTCTTCTTCTTCTTCTTCTGCTTCTTCTTCTTCTTCTTCTTCTTCTTCTTCTTCTTCTTCTTCTTCTTCTTCGTGAACATACCTGAAGGAGTAATAAATAAAATTTTAATGTAACATATTGAGTGAAAACGTGGAATTAAAGTAAATTTTTCTTTCTTTCTTTCTTTTTTCTTTCTTTCTTTCTTTCTTTCTTTATTTTTCTTTCTTTCTTTCTGTATCTCTTTCTTTCTTTTTCAGTAAATGCTCACTCTGAAAATAATATCATTGTTTTAATGGAGAGATTTTCAAATTGTTTTCTGAAAAGTAAATATTTTAATCTTTGTGGTAGGCATGGTGGGTAGATTTATCTCACATTATTTGATTCTACCATTGTAGAATTCAATAAACCATAGACAGTATGTAAATAAATCTAGTTATCAATTAATTTTTCTTGGGTCAGGTCTTTAGTGTTGTATTGACAAAGTCCACACTGAACCTCAGGTTGTCAAGGACAAATAAGTTTTGTTTTAGTATGTTTTCTGAATTTGCATTAAATACAATTATTTTGGTTTTGTGTGTAAAGATAAATTTTAATAAACACAGGTTCCACAAAAGTCCTACTGCTAAGTCAAACAAAATATTTAATACTCTACACAGAAACTCTGAAACATTTTCAAAGAAATATTTAAAAGCCTAAATAAATATGGTCAGATCCTTGCTCATGAATTAGAAGAGTCAGTGTGGCAAAACTGTTCACTTTCAACAAAGTTACCTGTAGATTCATTTTAGTAGTAAACAAAAATCTCCAGAGTGTGTGTGTGAGTGTGTGTGTGTGTATGTGCTTGTGTCTGTGTGTGTGCTATGTGTTTATGTGTGTGTGTATCTAAATTAGTAAGACGTTTTAAAAATTTTAGCATTGGCATGTTGAATAAGGCAGAAATATTTTTGAGAAGTGAATCATTAGATACCAAAAGTTTTTTTTTTTTTCCGATTTTAGAAAAATAGTTTTCAGTGGCTCTGGGTGAGGAACAGTGTGTAGATGCCGAGTGCTCGGTTACATCAGGCAGCAGCCCCTCGAGGTGGTCCGTGGGTCCCCCTGCTGGTGGAAAAGATCCTCCCGGTTCTCCTTCTCCCGCACCACAGAAGACTGCTTCACTGCTCCTGTGGCCACTTCCTCTCCATCGGCGTGGACCAGCACAGTGCGGAAACTTTCGCCCGAGCCCCAGCTGCTCTGGCTCTTCCACACCAGGGTGGCGGGGGGCTGTGGGCCACCCCGGCACCAGCTGCCCACACCGTGACTGTCTGGCCGGCCCGCAGGACGTACTTGGGTGTGAACTTACAGGCGATCTCATCGCCCTCCAGGACCTGCCTCTTAATCCTCCAGTTCCCCAGGGACTGATCCTTGTCTGAGTCCTTCTTGAGCCGCAGGAACCTGCCCTCCAGGTCAGTCTCCTCCGTGCTGACGCTGCAGGTGGCCGAGGCCTGCTGGGCCAGGAGGAAGCTGCTGCTGCTGCTGCCCGAGCCAATGCTGCCCGAGCCAATGCCACTTGAGCCGCTGCCTGGGGGCTCCTCCGCCTCCAGACGCAGCCGCTTGCTTCGGCTTGAACGCCCAGCTCTGGACATGCTGCTGCTGCTGCTGCTCCAGGTGGCCCGTGAGATGGTGACCCGTGAGGAGGGGCTGGGAGCCAGCTTCAGCCTCTCCTCCTCGCCCTCTAGGAGCTTGCGGTAGGCGCTGATCTCCATGTCCAAGGTCAACTGGACGTCCAGCAACTCCTGGTACTCGGCCAGCTGTTGCTGCATCACATCACGCATCTCCATCATCTCCTGCTCCTTGGCGTCCAGCGTCTTCCGGAACTTCTCCCGCTCCTCAGTCCTGGCCCCTTCCAGCTCTCGGATGCGGTCCTCAGCAGCACTGGCCTGCTTCTGGAGGCTGGAGATCTGGTAGCTGGGGGACTCGATCCGCATGCGGGCCTCCTTCAGCTCCTCACCGGCAGCATACCAAAAGTTTTTATGAACACTTTTTAAGCTACAGTAATCAAGGCAGCTTTTTATAATACAAAAATATTCACAGAAAATTAGAATTAATCCTGAAACATAGTCACATAGACATGGAAATTGTATTGGAAACAAACCTACTACCGATCAACTTTATATTACACCATGTGTGGAAGTTAAATATACAAATGCAATCGGATGAAATCTGACTACTATTATATATCATACAAAAAAGAGATCAATGCAGAAAATAAATAAATATTTTTGAAGTTTGTAGAGGAGACTCTCTTTTTTTTTAAATATTTATTTATTTTTAGTTCTTGGCGGACACAACACCTTTGTTTGTTTGTGGTGCTGAGGATCGAACCCGGGCCGCACGCATGCCAGGCGAGCGCGCTACCGCTTGAGCCACATCCCCAGCCAAACAGAGGAGACTCTCTTAATGTTTTTGTCATCTGCGTACCTCACTTTCTTAGAGTGTTCTATTTTAAAATCAAGAAGATGATTTCCATAAATTAGATTACATTAAAATTAAAAGTATTCACTAAAATAAACTCCTTTTTAAAATTGATTCTTAAGACATTTTACTTAAAACCATTTTTTGTATTAGGTACTTTACACAAAGTTTTTTCATGGTATATGTACTCTGATTCCACATAAAAAACAATCCATTAAACAGGGAATACAGGGAATATGTTTCACAAATTTGTCATTTTATTTACTCTCTCTCTCTCTCTCTCTCTTTCTTCTTCTTCTTCTTCTTTTTCTTCTTCTTCTTCTTCTTCTTCTTCTTCTTCTTCTTCTTCTTCTTCTTCTTCTTCTTCTTCTTCGTGAACATACCTGAAGGAGTAATAAATAAAATTTTAATGTAACATATTGAGTGAAAACGTGGAATTAAAGTAAATTTTTCTTTCTTTCTTTCTTTTTTCTTTCTTTCTTTCTTTCTTTCTTTCTTTTTCTTTCTTTCTTTCTGTATTTCTTTCTTTCTTTTTCAGTAAATGCTCACTCTGAAAATAATATCATTGTTTTAATGGAGAGATTTTCAAATTGTTTTCTGAAAAGTAAATATTTTAATCTTTGTGGTAGGCATGGTGGGTAGATTTATCTCACATTATTTGATTCTACCATTGTAGAATTCAATAAACCATAGACAGTATGTAAATAAATCTAGTTATCAATTAATTTTTCTTGGGTCAGGTCTTTAGTGTTGTATTGACAAAGTCCACACTGAACCTCAGGTTGTCAAGGACAAATAAGTTTTGTTTTAGT
Source organism: Urocitellus parryii (assembly GCF_045843805.1). Lineage (NCBI taxonomy): Eukaryota > Metazoa > Chordata > Mammalia > Rodentia > Sciuridae > Urocitellus > Urocitellus parryii. The sequence goes on from NW_027553112.1 coordinate 136,245, forward strand.
ATGTTTTCTGAATTTGCATTAAATACAATTATTTTGGTTTTGTGTGTAAAGATAAATTTTAATAAACACAGGTTCCACAAAAGTCCTACTGCTAAGTCAAACAAAATATTTAATACTCTACACAGAAACTCTGAAACATTTTCAAAGAAATATTTAAAAGCCTAAATAAATATGGTCAGATCCTTGCTCATGAATTAGAAGAGTCAGTGTGGCAAAACTGTTCACTTTCAACAAAGTTACCTGTAGATTCATTTTAGTAGTAAACAAAAATCTCCAGAGTGTGTGTGTGAGTGTGTGTGTGTGTATGTGCTTGTGTCTGTGTGTGTGCTATGTGTTTATGTGTGTGTGTATCTAAATTAGTAAGACGTTTTAAAAATTTTAGCATTGGCATGTTGAATAAGGCAGAAATATTTTTGAGAAGTGAATCATTAGATACCAAAAGTTTTTTTTTTTTTTCCGATTTTAGAAAAATAGTTTTCAGTGGCTCTGGGTGAGGAACAGTGTGTAGATGCCGAGTGCTCGGTTACATCAGGCAGCAGCCCCTCGAGGTGGTCCGTGGGTCCCCCTGCTGGTGGAAAAGATCCTCCCGGTTCTCCTTCTCCCGCACCACAGAAGACTGCTTCACTGCTCCTGTGGCCACTTCCTCTCCATCGGCGTGGACCAGCACAGTGCGGAAACTTTCGCCCGAGCCCCAGCTGCTCTGGCTCTTCCACACCAGGGTGGCGGGGGGCTGTGGGCCACCCCGGCACCAGCTGCCCACACCGTGACTGTCTGGCCGGCCCGCAGGACGTACTTGGGTGTGAACTTACAGGCGATCTCATCGCCCTCCAGGACCTGCCTCTTAATCCTCCAGTTCCCCAGGGACTGATCCTTGTCTGAGTCCTTCTTGAGCCGCAGGAACCTGCCCTCCAGGTCAGTCTCCTCCGTGCTGACGCTGCAGGTGGCCGAGGCCTGCTGGGCCAGGAGGAAGCTGCTGCTGCTGCTGCCCGAGCCAATGCTGCCCGAGCCAATGCCACTTGAGCAGCTGCCTGGGGGCTCCTCCGCCTCCAGACGCAGCCGCTTGCTTCGGCTTGAACGCCCAGCTCTGGACATGCTGCTGCTGCTGCTGCTCCAGGTGGCCCGTGAGATGGTGACCCGTGAGGAGGGGCTGGGAGCCAGCTTCAGCCTCTCCTCCTCGCCCTCTAGGAGCTTGCGGTAGGCGCTGATCTCCATGTCCAAGGTCAACTGGACGTCCAGCAACTCCTGGTACTCGGCCAGCTGTTGCTGCATCACATCACGCATCTCCATCATCTCCTGCTCCTTGGCGTCCAGCGTCTTCCGGAACTTCTCCCGCTCCTCAGTCCTGGCCCCTTCCAGCTCTCGGATGCGGTCCTCAGCAGCACTGGCCTGCTTCTGGAGGCTGGAGATCTGGTAGCTGGGGGACTCGATCCGCAGGCGGGCCTCCTTCAGCTCCTCACCGGCAGCATACCAAAAGTTTTTATGAACACTTTTTAAGCTACAGTAATCAAGGCAGCTTTTTATAATACAAAAATATTCACAGAAAATTAGAATTAATCCTGAAACATAGTCACATAGACATGGAAATTGTATTGGAAACAAACCTACTACCGATCAACTTTATATTACACCATGTGTGGAAGTTAAATATACAAATGCAATCGGATGAAATCTGACTACTATTATATATCATACAAAAAAGAGATCAATGCAGAAAATAAATAAATATTTTTGAAGTTTGTAGAGGAGACTCTCTTTTTTTTTTTAAATATTTATTTATTTTTAGTTCTTGGCGGACACAACACCTTTGTTTGTTTGTGGTGCTGAGGATCGAACCCGGGCCGCACGCATGCCAGGCGAGCGCGCTACCGCTTGAGCCACATCCCCAGCCAAACAGAGGAGACTCTCTTAATGTTTTTGTCATCTGCGTACCTCACTTTCTTAGAGTGTTCTATTTTAAAATCAAGAAGATGATTTCCATAAATTAGATTACATTAAAATTAAAAGTATTCACTAAAATAAACTCCTTTTTAAAATTGATTCTTAAGACATTTTACTTAAAACCATTTTTTGTATTAGGTACTTTACACAAAGTTTTTTCATGGTATATGTACTCTGATTCCACATAAAAAACAATCCATTAAACAGGGAATACAGGGAATATGTTTCACAAATTTGTCATTTTATTTACTCTCTCTCTCTCTCTCTCTCTTTCTTCTTCTTCTTCTTCTTTTTCTTCTTCTTCTTCTTCTTCTTCTTCTTCTTCTTCTTCTTCTTCTTCTTCTGCTTCTTCTTCTTCTTCTTCTTCTTCTTCTTCTTCTTCTTCTTCTTCTTCTTCTTCGTGAACATACCTGAAGGAGTAATAAATAAAATTTTAATGTAACATATTGAGTGAAAACGTGGAATTAAAGTAAATTTTTCTTTCTTTCTTTCTTTTTTCTTTCTTTCTTTCTTTCTTTATTTTTCTTTCTTTCTTTCTGTATTTCTTTCTTTCTTTTTTAGTAAATGCTCACTCTGAAAATAATATCATTGTTTTAATGGAGAGATTTTCAAATTGTTTTCTGAAAAGTAAATATTTTAATCTTTGTGGTAGGCATGGTGGGTAGATTTATCTCACATTATTTGATTCTACCATTGTAGAATTCAATAAACCATAGACAGTATGTAAATAAATCTAGTTATCAATTAATTTTTCTTGGGTCAGGTCTTTAGTGTTGTATTGACAAAGTCCACACTGAACCTCAGGTTGTCAAGGACAAATAAGTTTTGTTTTAGTATGTTTTCTGAATTTGCATTAAATACAATTATTTTGGTTTTGTGTGTAAAGATAAATTTTAATAAACACAGGTTCCACAAAAGTCCTACTGCTAAGTCAAACAAAATATTTAATACTCTACACAGAAACTCTGAAACATTTTCAAAGAAATATTTAAAAGCCTAAATAAATATGGTCAGATCCTTGCTCATGAATTAGAAGAGTCAGTGTGGCAAAACTGTTCACTTTCAACAAAGTTACCTGTAGATTCATTTTAGTAGTAAACAAAAATCTCCAGAGTGTGTGTGTGAGTGTGTGTGTGTGTATGTGCTTGTGTCTGTGTGTGTGCTATGTGTTTATGTGTGTGTGTATCTAAATTAGTAAGACGTTTTAAAAATTTTAGCATTGGCATGTTGAATAAGGCAGAAATATTTTTGAGAAGTGAATCATTAGATACCAAAAGTTTTTTTTTTTTTTTCCGATTTTAGAAAAATAGTTTTCAGTGGCTCTGGGTGAGGAACAGTGTGTAGATGCCGAGTGCTCGGTTACATCAGGCAGCAGCCCCTCGAGGTGGTCCGTGGGTCCCCCTGCTGGTGGAAAAGATCCTCCCGGTTCTCCTTCTCCCGCACCACAGAAGACTGCTTCACTGCTCCTGTGGCCACTTCCTCTCCATCGGCGTGGACCAGCACAGTGCGGAAACTTTCGCCCGAGCCCCAGCTGCTCTGGCTCTTCCACACCAGGGTGGCGGGGGGCTGTGGGCCACCCCGGCACCAGCTGCCCACACCGTGACTGTCTGGCCGGCCCGCAGGACGTACTTGGGTGTGAACTTACAGGCGATCTCATCGCCCTCCAGGACCTGCCTCTTAATCCTCCAGTTCCCCAGGGACTGATCCTTGTCTGAGTCCTTCTTGAGCCGCAGGAACCTGCCCTCCAGGTCAGTCTCCTCCGTGCTGACGCTGCAGGTGGCCGAGGCCTGCTGGGCCAGGAGGAAGCTGCTGCTGCTGCTGCCCGAGCCAATGCTGCCCGAGCCAATGCCACTTGAGCCGCTGCCTGGGGGCTCCTCCGCCTCCAGACGCAGCCGCTTGCTTCGGCTTGAACGCCCAGCTCTGGACATGCTGCTGCTGCTGCTGCTCCAGGTGGCCCGTGAGATGGTGACCCGTGAGGAGGGGCTGGGAGCCAGCTTCAGCCTCTCCTCCTCGCCCTCTAGGAGCTTGCGGTAGGCGCTGATCTCCATGTCCAAGGTCAACTGGACGTCCAGCAACTCCTGGTACTCGGCCAGCTGTTGCTGCATCACATCACGCATCTCCATCATCTCCTGCTCCTTGGCGTCCAGCGTCTTCCGGAACTTCTCCCGCTCCTCAGTCCTGGCCCCTTCCAGCTCTCGGATGCGGTCCTCAGCAGCACTGGCCTGCTTCTGGAGGCTGGAGATCTGGTAGCTGGGGGACTCGATCCGCATGCGGGCCTCCTTCAGCTCCTCACCGGCAGCATACCAAAAGTTTTTATGAACACTTTTTAAGCTACAGTAATCAAGGCAGCTTTTTATAATACAAAAATATTCACAGAAAATTAGAATTAATCCTGAAACATAGTCACATAGACATGGAAATTGTATTGGAAACAAACCTACTACCGATCAACTTTATATTACACCATGTGTGGAAGTTAAATATACAAATGCAATCGGATGAAATCTGACTACTATTATATATCATACAAAAAAGAGATCAATGCAGAAAATAAATAAATATTTTTGAAGTTTGTAGAGGAGACTCTCTTTTTTTTTAAATATTTATTTATTTTTAGTTCTTGGCGGACACAACACCTTTGTTTGTTTGTGGTGCTGAGGATCGAACCCGGGCCGCACGCATGCCAGGCGAGCGCGCTACCGCTTGAGCCACATCCCCAGCCAAACAGAGGAGACTCTCTTAATGTTTTTGTCATCTGCGTACCTCACTTTCTTAGAGTGTTCTATTTTAAAATCAAGAAGATGATTTCCATAAATTAGATTACATTAAAATTAAAAGTATTCACTAAAATAAACTCCTTTTTAAAATTGATTCTTAAGACATTTTACTTAAAACCATTTTTTGTATTAGGTACTTTACACAAAGTTTTTTCATGGTATATGTACTCTGATTCCACATAAAAAAACAATCCATTAAACAGGGAATACAGGGAATATGTTTCACAAATTTGTCATTTTATTTACTCTCTCTCTCTCTCTCTCTCTCTCTCTCTTTCTTCTTCTTCTTCTTTTTCTTCTTCTTCTTCTTCTTCTTCTTCTTCTTCTGCTTCTTCTTCTTCTTCTTCTTCTTCTTCTTCTTCTTCTTCTTCTTCTTGGTGAACATACCTGAAGGAGTAATAAATAAAATTTTAATGTAACATATTGAGTGAAAACGTGGAATTAAAGTAAATTTTTCTTTCTTTCTTTCTTTTTTCTTTCTTTCTTTCTTTCTTTATTTTTCTTTCTTTCTTTCTGTATTTCTTTCTTTCTTTTTCAGTAAATGCTCACTCTGAAAATAATATCATTGTTTTAATGGAGAGATTTTCAAATTGTTTTCTGAAAAGTAAATATTTTAATCTTTGTGGTAGGCATGGTGGGTAGATTTATCTCACATTATTTGATTCTACCATTGTAGAATTCAATAAACCATAGACAGTATGTAAATAAATCTAGTTATCAATTAATTTTTCTTGGGTCAGGTCTTTAGTGTTGTATTGACAAAGTCCACACTGAACCTCAGGTTGTCAAGGACAAATAAGTTTTGTTTTAGTATGTTTTCTGAATTTGCATTAAATACAATTATTTTGGTTTTGTGTGTAAAGATAAATTTTAATAAACACAGGTTCCACAAAAGTCCTACTGCTAAGTCAAACAAAATATTTAATACTCTACACAGAAACTCTGAAACATTTTCAAAGAAATATTTAAAAGCCTAAATAAATATGGTCAGATCCTTGCTCATGAATTAGAAGAGTCAGTGTGGCAAAACTGTTCACTTTCAACAAAGTTACCTGTAGATTCATTTTAGTAGTAAACAAAAATCTCCAGAGTGTGTGTGTGAGTGTGTGTGTGTGTATGTGCTTGTGTCTGTGTGTGTGCTATGTGTTTATGTGTGTGTGTATCTAAATTAGTAAGACGTTTTAAAAATTTTAGCATTGGCATGTTGAATAAGGCAGAAATATTTTTGAGAAGTGAATCATTAGATACCAAAAGTTTTTTTTTTTTTTTTCCGATTTTAGAAAAATAGTTTTCAGTGGCTCTGGGTGAGGAACAGTGTGTAGATGCCGAGTGCTCGGTTACATCAGGCAGCAGCCCCTCGAGGTGGTCCGTGGGTCCCCCTGCTGGTGGAAAAGATCCTCCCGGTTCTCCTTCTCCCGCACCACAGAAGACTGCTTCACTGCTCCTGTGGCCACTTCCTCTCCATCGGCGTGGACCAGCACAGTGCGGAAACTTTCGCCCGAGCCCCAGCTGCTCTGGCTCTTCCACACCAGGGTGGCGGGGGGCTGTGGGCCACCCCGGCACCAGCTGCCCACACCGTGACTGTCTGGCCGGCCCGCAGGACGTACTTGGGTGTGAACTTACAGGCGATCTCATCGCCCTCCAGGACCTGCCTCTTAATCCTCCAGTTCCCCAGGGACTGATCCTTGTCTGAGTCCTTCTTGAGCCGCAGGAACCTGCCCTCCAGGTCAGTCTCCTCCGTGCTGACGCTGCAGGTGGCCGAGGCCTGCTGGGCCAGGAGGAAGCTGCTGCTGCTGCTGCCCGAGCCAATGCTGCCCGAGCCAATGCCACTTGAGCCGCTGCCTGGGGGCTCCTCCGCCTCCAGACGCAGCCGCTTGCTTCGGCTTGAACGCCCAGCTCTGGACATGCTGCTGCTGCTGCTGCTCCAGGTGGCCCGTGAGATGGTGACCCGTGAGGAGGGGCTGGGAGCCAGCTTCAGCCTCTCCTCCTCGCCCTCTAGGAGCTTGCGGTAGGCGCTGATCTCCATGTCCAAGGTCAACTGGACGTCCAGCAACTCCTGGTACTCGGCCAGCTGTTGCTGCATCACATCACGCATCTCCATCATCTCCTGCTCCTTGGCGTCCAGCGTCTTCCGGAACTTCTCCCGCTCCTCAGTCCTGGCCCCTTCCAGCTCTCGGATGCGGTCCTCAGCAGCACTGGCCTGCTTCTGGAGGCTGGAGATCTGGTAGCTGGGGGACTCGATCCGCATGCGGGCCTCCTTCAGCTCCTCACCGGCAGCATACCAAAAGTTTTTATGAACACTTTTTAAGCTACAGTAATCAAGGCAGCTTTTTATAATACAAAAATATTCACAGAAAATTAGAATTAATCCTGAAACATAGTCACATAGACATGGAAATTGTATTGGAAACAAACCTACTACCGATCAACTTTATATTACACCATGTGTGGAAGTTAAATATACAAATGCAATCGGATGAAATCTGACTACTATTATATATCATACAAAAAAGAGATCAATGCAGAAAATAAATAAATATTTTTGAAGTTTGTAGAGGAGACTCTCTTTTTTTTAAATATTTATTTATTTTTAGTTCTTGGCGGACACAACACCTTTGTTTGTTTGTGGTGCTGAGGATCGAACCCGGGCCGCACGCATGCCAGGCGAGCGCGCTACCGCTTGAGCCACATCCCCAGCCAAACAGAGGAGACTCTCTTAATGTTTTTGTCATCTGCGTACCTCACTTTCTTAGAGTGTTCTATTTTAAAATCAAGAAGATGATTTCCATAAATTAGATTACATTAAAATTAAAAGTATTCACTAAAATAAACTCCTTTTTAAAATTGATTCTTAAGACATTTTACTTAAAACCATTTTTTGTATTAGGTACTTTACACAAAGTTTTTTCATGGTATATGTACTCTGATTCCACATAAAAAAACAATCCATTAAACAGGGAATACAGGGAATATGTTTCACAAATTTGTCATTTTATTTACTCTCTCTCTCTCTCTCTCTCTCTCTCTCTTTCTTCTTCTTCTTCTTTTTCTTCTTCTTCTTCTTCTTCTTCTTCTTCTTCTGCTTCTTCTTCTTCTTCTTCTTCTTCTTCTTCTTCTTCTTCTTCTTCTTCTTGGTGAACATACCTGAAGGAGTAATAAATAAAATTTTAATGTAACATATTGAGTGAAAACGTGGAATTAAAGTAAATTTTTCTTTCTTTCTTTCTTTTTTCTTTCTTTCTTTCTTTCTTTATTTTTCTTTCTTTCTTTCTGTATTTCTTTCTTTCTTTTTCAGTAAATGCTCACTCTGAAAATAATATCATTGTTTTAATGGAGAGATTTTCAAATTGTTTTCTGAAAAGTAAATATTTTAATCTTTGTGGTAGGCATGGTGGGTAGATTTATCTCACATTATTTGATTCTACCATTGTAGAATTCAATAAACCATAGACAGTATGTAAATAAATCTAGTTATCAATTAATTTTTCTTGGGTCAGGTCTTTAGTGTTGTATTGACAAAGTCCACACTGAACCTCAGGTTGTCAAGGACAAATAAGTTTTGTTTTAGTATGTTTTCTGAATTTGCATTAAATACAATTATTTTGGTTTTGTGTGTAAAGATAAATTTTAATAAACACAGGTTCCACAAAAGTCCTACTGCTAAGTCAAACAAAATATTTAATACTCTACACAGAAACTCTGAAACATTTTCAAAGAAATATTTAAAAGCCTAAATAAATATGGTCAGATCCTTGCTCATGAATTAGAAGAGTCAGTGTGGCAAAACTGTTCACTTTCAACAAAGTTACCTGTAGATTCATTTTAGTAGTAAACAAAAATCTCCAGAGTGTGTGTGTGAGTGTGTGTGTGTGTATGTGCTTGTGTCTGTGTGTGTGCTATGTGTTTATGTGTGTGTGTATCTAAATTAGTAAGACGTTTTAAAAATTTTAGCATTGGCATGTTGAATAAGGCAGAAATATTTTTGAGAAGTGAATCATTAGATACCAAAAGTTTTTTTTTTTTTTTTCCGATTTTAGAAAAATAGTTTTCAGTGGCTCTGGGTGAGGAACAGTGTGTAGATGCCGAGTGCTCGGTTACATCAGGCAGCAGCCCCTCGAGGTGGTCCGTGGGTCCCCCTGCTGGTGGAAAAGATCCTCCCGGTTCTCCTTCTCCCGCACCACAGAAGACTGCTTCACTGCTCCTGTGGCCACTTCCTCTCCATCGGCGTGGACCAGCACAGTGCGGAAACTTTCGCCCGAGCCCCAGCTGCTCTGGCTCTTCCACACCAGGGTGGCGGGGGGCTGTGGGCCACCCCGGCACCAGCTGCCCACACCGTGACTGTCTGGCCGGCCCGCAGGACCTACTTGGGTGTGAACTTACAGGCGATCTCATCGCCCTCCAGGACCTGCCTCTTAATCCTCCAGTTCCCCAGGGACTGATCCTTGTCTGAGTCCTTCTTGAGCCGCAGGAACCTGCCCTCCAGGTCAGTCTCCTCCGTGCTGACGCTGCAGGTGGCCGAGGCCTGCTGGGCCAGGAGGAAGCTGCTGCTGCTGCTGCCCGAGCCAATGCTGCCCGAGCCAATGCCACTTGAGCCGCTGCCTGGGGGCTCCTCCGCCTCCAGACACAGCCGCTTGCTTCGGCTTGAACGCCCAGCTCTGGACATGCTGCTGCTGCTGCTCCAGGTGGCCCGTGAGATGGTGACCCGTGAGGAGGGGCTGGGAGCCAGCTTCAGCCTCTCCTCCTCGCCCTCTAGGAGCTTGCGGTAGGCGCTGATCTCCATGTCCAAGGTCAACTGGACGTCCAGCAACTCCTGGTACTCGGCCAGCTGTTGCTGCATCACATCACGCATCTCCATCATCTCCTGCTCCTTGGCGTCCAGCGTCTTCCGGAACTTCTCCCGCTCCTCAGTCCTGGCCCCTTCCAGCTCTCGGATGCGGTCCTCAGCAGCACTGGCCTGCTTCTGGAGGCTGGAGATCTGGTAGCTGGGGGACTCGATCCGCATGCGGGCCTCCTTCAGCTCCTCACCGGCAGCATACCAAAAGTTTTTATGAACACTTTTTAAGCTACAGTAATCAAGGCAGCTTTTTATAATACAAAAATATTCACAGAAAATTAGAATTAATCCTGAAACATAGTCACATAGACATGGAAATTGTATTGGAAACAAACCTACTACCGATCAACTTTATATTACACCATGTGTGGAAGTTAAATATACAAATGCAATCGGATGAAATCTGACTACTATTATATATCATACAAAAAAGAGATCAATGCAGAAAATAAATAAATATTTTTGAAGTTTGTAGAGGAGACTCTCTTTTTTTTTTTAAATATTTATTTATTTTTAGTTCTTGGCGGACACAACACCTTTGTTTGTTTGTGGTGCTGAGGATCGAACCCGGGCCGCACGCATGCCAGGCGAGCGCGCTACCGCTTGAGCCACATCCCCAGCCAAACAGAGGAGACTCTCTTAATGTTTTTGTCATCTGCGTACCTCACTTTCTTAGAGTGTTCTATTTTAAAATCAAGAAGATGATTTCCATAAATTAGATTACATTAAAATTAAAAGTATTCACTAAAATAAACTCCTTTTTAAAATTGATTCTTAAGACATTTTACTTAAAACCATTTTTTGTATTAGGTACTTTACACAAAGTTTTTTCATGGTATATGTACTCTGATTCCACATAAAAAACAATCCATTAAACAGGGAATACAGGGAATATGTTTCACAAATTTGTCATTTTATTTACTCTCTCTCTCTCTCTCTCTCTTTCTTCTTCTTCTTCTTCTTTTTCTTCTTCTTCTTCTTCTTCTTCTTCTTCTTCTTCTTCTTCTTCTTCTTCTTCTGCTTCTTCTTCTTCCTCTTCTTCTTCTTCTTCTTCTTCTTCTTCTTCTTCTTCGTGAACATACCTGAAGGAGTAATAAATAAAATTTTAATGTAACATATTGAGTGAAAACGTGGAATTAAAGTAAATTTTTCTTTCTTTCTTTCTTTTTTCTTTCTTTCTTTCTTTCTTTCTTTATTTTTCTTTCTTTCTTTCTGTATCTCTTTCTTTCTTTTTCAGTAAATGCTCACTCTGAAAATAATATCATTGTTTTAATGGAGAGATTTTCAAATTGTTTTCTGAAAAGTAAATATTTTAATCTTTGTGGTAGGCATGGTGGGTAGATTTATCTCACATTATTTGATTCTACCATTGTAGAATTCAATAAACCATAGACAGTATGTAAATAAATCTAGTTATCAATTAATTTTTCTTGGGTCAGGTCTTTAGTGTTGTATTGACAAAGTCCACACTGAACCTCAGGTTGTCAAGGACAAATAAGTTTTGTTTTAGTATGTTTTCTGAATTTGCATTAAATACAATTATTTTGGTTTTGTGTGTAAAGATAAATTTTAATAAACACAGGTTCCACAAAAGTCCTACTGCTAAGTCAAACAAAATATTTAATACTCTACACAGAAACTCTGAAACATTTTCAAAGAAATATTTAAAAGCCTAAATAAATATGGTCAGATCCTTGCTCATGAATTAGAAGAGTCAGTGTGGCAAAACTGTTCACTTTCAACAAAGTTACCTGTAGATTCATTTTAGTAGTAAACAAAAATCTCCAGAGTGTGTGTGTGAGTGTGTGTGTGTGTATGTGCTTGTGTCTGTGTGTGTGCTATGTGTTTATGTGTGTGTGTATCTAAATTAGTAAGACGTTTTAAAAATTTTAGCATTGGCATGTTGAATAAGGCAGAAATATTTTTGAGAAGTGAATCATTAGATACCAAAAGTTTTTTTTTTTTTTCCGATTTTAGAAAAATAGTTTTCAGTGGCTCTGGGTGAGGAACAGTGTGTAGATGCCGAGTGCTCGGTTACATCAGGCAGCAGCCCCTCGAGGTGGTCCGTGGGTCCCCCTGCTGGTGGAAAAGATCCTCCCGGTTCTCCTTCTCCCGCACCACAGAAGACTGCTTCACTGCTCCTGTGGCCACTTCCTCTCCATCGGCGTGGACCAGCACAGTGCGGAAACTTTCGCCCGAGCCCCAGCTGCTCTGGCTCTTCCACACCAGGGTGGCGGGGGGCTGTGGGCCACCCCGGCACCAGCTGCCCACACCGTGACTGTCTGGCCGGCCCGCAGGACGTACTTGGGTGTGAACTTACAGGCGATCTCATCGCCCTCCAGGACCTGCCTCTTAATCCTCCAGTTCCCCAGGGACTGATCCTTGTCTGAGTCCTTCTTGAGCCGCAGGAACCTGCCCTCCAGGTCAGTCTCCTCCGTGCTGACGCTGCAGGTGGCCGAGGCCTGCTGGGCCAGGAGGAAGCTGCTGCTGCTGCTGCCCGAGCCAATGCTGCCCGAGCCAATGCCACTTGAGCCGCTGCCTGGGGGCTCCTCCGCCTCCAGACGCAGCCGCTTGCTTCGGCTTGAACGCCCAGCTCTGGACATGCTGCTGCTGCTGCTGCTCCAGGTGGCCCGTGAGATGGTGACCCGTGAGGAGGGGCTGGGAGCCAGCTTCAGCCTCTCCTCCTCGCCCTCTAGGAGCTTGCGGTAGGCGCTGATCTCCATGTCCAAGGTCAACTGGACGTCCAGCAACTCCTGGTACTCGGCCAGCTGTTGCTGCATCACATCACGCATCTCCATCATCTCCTGCTCCTTGGCGTCCAGCGTCTTCCGGAACTTCTCCCGCTCCTCAGTCCTGGCCCCTTCCAGCTCTCGGATGCGGTCCTCAGCAGCACTGGCCTGCTTCTGGAGGCTGGAGATCTGGTAGCTGGGGGACTCGATCCGCATGCGGGCCTCCTTCAGCTCCTCACCGGCAGCATACCAAAAGTTTTTATGAACACTTTTTAAGCTACAGTAATCAAGGCAGCTTTTTATAATACAAAAATATTCACAGAAAATTAGAATTAATCCTGAAACATAGTCACATAGACATGGAAATTGTATTGGAAACAAACCTACTACCGATCAACTTTATATTACACCATGTGTGGAAGTTAAATATACAAATGCAATCGGATGAAATCTGACTACTATTATATATCATACAAAAAAGAGATCAATGCAGAAAATAAATAAATATTTTTGAAGTTTGTAGAGGAGACTCTCTTTTTTTTTAAATATTTATTTATTTTTAGTTCTTGGCGGACACAACACCTTTGTTTGTTTGTGGTGCTGAGGATCGAACCCGGGCCGCACGCATGCCAGGCGAGCGCGCTACCGCTTGAGCCACATCCCCAGCCAAACAGAGGAGACTCTCTTAATGTTTTTGTCATCTGCGTACCTCACTTTCTTAGAGTGTTCTATTTTAAAATCAAGAAGATGATTTCCATAAATTAGATTACATTAAAATTAAAAGTATTCACTAAAATAAACTCCTTTTTAAAATTGATTCTTAAGACATTTTACTTAAAACCATTTTTTGTATTAGGTACTTTACACAAAGTTTTTTCATGGTATATGTACTCTGATTCCACATAAAAAACAATCCATTAAACAGGGAATACAGGGAATATGTTTCACAAATTTGTCATTTTATTTACTCTCTCTCTCTCTCTCTCTCTTTCTTCTTCTTCTTCTTCTTTTTCTTCTTCTTCTTCTTCTTCTTCTTCTTCTTCTTCTTCTTCTTCTTCTTCTTCTTCTTCTGCTTCTTCTTCTTCTTCTTCTTCTTCTTCTTCTTCTTCTTCTTCTTCTTCTTCGTGAACATACCTGAAGGAGTAATAAATAAAATTTTAATGTAACATATTGAGTGAAAACGTGGAATTAAAGTAAATTTTTCTTTCTTTCTTTCTTTTTTCTTTCTTTCTTTCTTTCTTTCTTTATTTTTCTTTCTTTCTTTCTGTATTTCTTTCTTTCTTTTTCAGTAAATGCTCACTCTGAAAATAATATCATTGTTTTAATGGAGAGATTTTCAAATTGTTTTCTGAAAAGTAAATATTTTAATCTTTGTGGTAGGCATGGTGGGTAGATTTATCTCACATTATTTGATTCTACCATTGTAGAATTCAATAAACCATAGAGAGTATGTAAATAAATCTAGTTATCAATTAATTTTTCTTGGGTCAGGTCTTTAGTGTTGTATTGACAAAGTCCACACTGAACCTCAGGTTGTCAAGGACAAATAAGTTTTGTTTTAGTATGTTTTCTGAATTTGCATTAAATACAATTATTTTGGTTTTGTGTGTAAAGATAAATTTTAATAAACACAGGTTCCACAAAAGTCCTACTGCTAAGTCAAACAAAATATTTAATACTCTACACAGAAACTCTGAAACATTTTCAAAGAAATATTTAAAAGCCTAAATAAATATGGTCAGATCCTTGCTCATGAATTAGAAGAGTCAGTGTGGCAAAACTGTTCACTTTCAACAAAGTTACCTGTAGATTCATTTTAGTAGTAAACAAAAATCTCCAGAGTGTGTGTGTGAGTGTGTGTGTGTGTATGTGCTTGTGTCTGTGTGTGTGCTATGTGTTTATGTGTGTGTGTATCTAAATTAGTAAGACGTTTTAAAAATTTTAGCATTGGCATGTTGAATAAGGCAGAAATATTTTTGAGAAGTGAATCATTAGATACCAAAAGTTTTTTTTTTTTTTTTTCCGATTTTAGAAAAATAGTTTTCAGTGGCTCTGGGTGAGGAACAGTGTGTAGATGCCGAGTGCTCGGTTACATCAGGCAGCAGCCCCTCGAGGTGGTCCGTGGGTCCCCCTGCTGGTGGAAAAGATCCTCCCGGTTCTCCTTCTCCCGCACCACAGAAGACTGCTTCACTGCTCCTGTGGCCACTTCCTCTCCATCGGCGTGGACCAGCACAGTGCGGAAACTTTCGCCCGAGCCCCAGCTGCTCTGGCTCTTCCACACCAGGGTGGCGGGGGGCTGTGGGCCACCCCGGCACCAGCTGCCCACACCGTGACTGTCTGGCCGGCCCGCAGGACCTACTTGGGTGTGAACTTACAGGCGATCTCATCGCCCTCCAGGACCTGCCTCTTAATCCTCCAGTTCCCCAGGGACTGATCCTTGTCTGAGTCCTTCTTGAGCCGCAGGAACCTGCCCTCCAGGTCAGTCTCCTCCGTGCTGACGCTGCAGGTGGCCGAGGCCTGCTGGGCCAGGAGGAAGCTGCTGCTGCTGCTGCCCGAGCCAATGCTGCCCGAGCCAATGCCACTTGAGCCGCTGCCTGGGGGCTCCTCCGCCTCCAGACGCAGCCGCTTGCTTCGGCTTGAACGCCCAGCTCTGGACATGCTGCTGCTGCTGCTGCTCCAGGTGGCCCGTGAGATGGTGACCCGTGAGGAGGGGCTGGGAGCCAGCTTCAGCCTCTCCTCCTCGCCCTCTAGGAGCTTGCGGTAGGCGCTGATCTCCATGTCCAAGGTCAACTGGACGTCCAGCAACTCCTGGTACTCGGCCAGCTGTTGCTGCATCACATCACGCATCTCCATCATCTCCTGCTCCTTGGCGTCCAGCGTCTTCCGGAACTTCTCCCGCTCCTCAGTCCTGGCCCCTTCCAGCTCTCGGATGCGGTCCTCAGCAGCACTGGCCTGCTTCTGGAGGCTGGAGATCTGGTAGCTGGGGGACTCGATCCGCATGCGGGCCTCCTTCAGCTCCTCACCGGCAGCATACCAAAAGTTTTTATGAACACTTTTTAAGCTACAGTAATCAAGGCAGCTTTTTATAATACAAAAATATTCACAGAAAATTAGAATTAATCCTGAAACATAGTCACATAGACATGGAAATTGTATTGGAAACAAACCTACTACCGATCAACTTTATATTACACCATGTGTGGAAGTTAAATATACAAATGCAATCGGATGAAATCTGACTACTATTATATATCATACAAAAAAGAGATCAATGCAGAAAATAAATAAATATTTTTGAAGTTTGTAGAGGAGACTCTCTTTTTTTTTAAATATTTATTTATTTTTAGTTCTTGGCGGACACAACACCTTTGTTTGTTTGTGGTGCTGAGGATCGAACCCGGGCCGCACGCATGCCAGGCGAGCGCGCTACCGCTTGAGCCACATCCCCAGCCAGAGGAGACTCTCTTAATGTTTTTGTCATCTGCGTACCTCACTTTCTTAGAGTGTTCTATTTTAAAATCAAGAAGATGATTTCCATAAATTAGATTACATTAAAATTAAAAGTATTCACTAAAATAAACTCCTTTTTAAAATTGATTCTTAAGACATTTTACTTAAAACCATTTTTTGTATTAGGTACTTTACACAAAGTTTTTTCATGGTATATGTACTCTGATTCCACATAAAAAAACAATCCATTAAACAGGGAATACAGAGAATATGTTTCACAAATTTGTCATTTTATTTACTCTCTCTCTCTCTCTCTCTCTCTCTCTCTTTCTTCTTCTTCTTCTTTTTCTTCTTCTTCTTCTTCTTCTTCTTCTTCTGCTTCTTCTTCTTCTTCTTCTTCTTCTTCTTCTTCTTCTTCTTCTTGGTGAACATACCTGAAGGAGTAATAAATAAAATTTTAATGTAACATATTGAGTGAAAACGTGGAATTAAAGTAAATTTTTCTTTCTTTCTTTCTTTTTTCTTTCTTTCTTTCTTTCTTTATTTTTCTTTCTTTCTTTCTGTATTTCTTTCTTTCTTTTTCAGTAAATGCTCACTCTGAAAATAATATCATTGTTTTAATGGAGAGATTTTCAAATTGTTTTCTGAAAAGTAAATATTTTAATCTTTGTGGTAGGCATGGTGGGTAGATTTATCTCACATTATTTGATTCTACCATTGTAGAATTCAATAAACCATAGACAGTATGTAAATAAATCTAGTTATCAATTAATTTTTCTTGGGTCAGGTCTTTAGTGTTGTATTGACAAAGTCCACACTGAACCTCAGGTTGTCAAGGACAAATAAGTTTTGTTTTAGTATGTTTTCTGAATTCGCATTAAATACAATTATTTTGGTTTTGTGTGTAAAGATAAATTTTAATAAACACAGGTTCCACAAAAGTCCTACTGCTAAGTCAAACAAAATATTTAATACTCTACACAGAAACTCTGAAACATTTTCAAAGAAATATTTAAAAGCCTAAATAAATATGGTCAGATCCTTGCTCATGAATTAGAAGAGTCAGTGTGGCAAAACTGTTCACTTTCAACAAAGTTACCTGTAGATTCATTTTAGTAGTAAACAAAAATCTCCAGAGTGTGTGTGTGAGTGTGTGTGTGTGTATGTGCTTGTGTCTGTGTGTGTGCTATGTGTTTATGTGTGTGTGTATCTAAATTAGTAAGACGTTTTAAAAATTTTAGCATTGGCATGTTGAATAAGGCAGAAATATTTTTGAGAAGTGAATCATTAGATACCAAAAGTTTTTTTTTTTTTTTTTCCGATTTTAGAAAAATAGTTTTCAGTGGCTCTGGGTGAGGAACAGTGTGTAGATGCCGAGTGCTCGGTTACATCAGGCAGCAGCCCCTCGAGGTGGTCCGTGGGTCCCCCTGCTGGTGGAAAAGATCCTCCCGGTTCTCCTTCTCCCGCACCACAGAAGACTGCTTCACTGCTCCTGTGGCCACTTCCTCTCCATCGGCGTGGACCAGCACAGTGCGGAAACTTTCGCCCGAGCCCCAGCTGCTCTGGCTCTTCCACACCAGGGTGGCGGGGGGCTGTGGGCCACCCCGGCACCAGCTGCCCACACCGTGACTGTCTGGCCGGCCCGCAGGACGTACTTGGGTGTGAACTTACAGGCGATCTCATCGCCCTCCAGGACCTGCCTCTTAATCCTCCAGTTCCCCAGGGACTGATCCTTGTCTGAGTCCTTCTTGAGCCGCAGGAACCTGCCCTCCAGGTCAGTCTCCTCCGTGCTGACGCTGCAGGTGGCCGAGGCCTGCTGGGCCAGGAGGAAGCTGCTGCTGCTGCTGCCCGAGCCAATGCTGCCCGAGCCAATGCCACTTGAGCCGCTGCCTGGGGGCTCCTCCGCCTCCAGACGCAGCCGCTTGCTTCGGCTTGAACGCCCAGCTCTGGACATGCTGCTGCTGCTGCTGCTCCAGGTGGCCCGTGAGATGGTGACCCGTGAGGAGGGGCTGGGAGCCAGCTTCAGCCTCTCCTCCTCGCCCTCTAGGAGCTTGCGGTAGGCGCTGATCTCCATGTCCAAGGTCAACTGGACGTCCAGCAACTCCTGGTACTCGGCCAGCTGTTGCTGCATCACATCACGCATCTCCATCATCTCCTGCTCCTTGGCGTCCAGCGTCTTCCGGAACTTCTCCCGCTCCTCAGTCCTGGCCCCTTCCAGCTCTCGGATGCGGTCCTCAGCAGCACTGGCCTGCTTCTGGAGGCTGGAGATCTGGTAGCTGGGGGACTCGATCCGCATGCGGGCCTCCTTCAGCTCCTCACCGGCAGCATACCAAAAGTTTTTATGAACACTTTTTAAGCTACAGTAATCAAGGCAGCTTTTTATAATACAAAAATATTCACAGAAAATTAGAATTAATCCTGAAACATAGTCACATAGACATGGAAATTGTATTGGAAACAAACCTACTACCGATCAACTTTATATTACACCATGTGTGGAAGTTAAATATACAAATGCAATCGGATGAAATCTGACTACTATTATATATCATACAAAAAAGAGATCAATGCAGAAAATAAATAAATATTTTTGAAGTTTGTAGAGGAGACTCTCTTTTTTTTTTTTAAATATTTATTTATTTTTAGTTCTTGGCGGACACAACACCTTTGTTTGTTTGTGGTGCTGAGGATCGAACCCGGGCCGCACGCATGCCAGGCGAGCGCGCTACCGCTTGAGCCACATCCCCAGCCAAACAGAGGAGACTCTCTTAATGTTTTTGTCATCTGCGTACCTCACTTTCTTAGAGTGTTCTATTTTAAAATCAAGAAGATGATTTCCATAAATTAGATTACATTAAAATTAAAAGTATTCACTAAAATAAACTCCTTTTTAAAATTGATTCTTAAGACATTTTACTTAAAACCATTTTTTGTATTAGGTACTTTACACAAAGTTTTTTCATGGTATATGTACTCTGATTCCACATAAAAAACAATCCATTAAACAGGGAATACAGGGAATATGTTTCACAAATTTGTCATTTTATTTACTCTCTCTCTCTCTCTCTCTCTTTCTTCTTCTTCTTCTTCTTTTTCTTCTTCTTCTTCTTCTTCTTCTTCTTCTTCTTCTTCTTCTTCTTCTTCTTCTTCTGCTTCTTCTTCTTCTTCTTCTTCTTCTTCTTCTTCTTCTTCTTCTTCTTCTTCTTCTTCTTCGTGAACATACCTGAAGGAGTAATAAATAAAATTTTAATGTAACATATTGAGTGAAAACGTGGAATTAAAGTAAATTTTTCTTTCTTTCTTTCTTTTTTCTTTCTTTCTTTCTTTCTTTCTTTATTTTTCTTTCTTTCTTTCTGTATTTCTTTCTTTCTTTTTCAGTAAATGCTCACTCTGAAAATAATATCATTGTTTTAATGGAGAGATTTTCAAATTGTTTTCTGAAAAGTAAATATTTTAATCTTTGTGGTAGGCATGGTGGGTAGATTTATCTCACATTATTTGATTCTACCATTGTAGAATTCAATAAACCATAGACAGTATGTAAATAAATCTAGTTATCAATTAATTTTTCTTGGGTCAGGTCTTTAGTGTTGTATTGACAAAGTCCACACTGAACCTCAGGTTGTCAAGGACAAATAAGTTTTGTTTTAGTATGTTTTCTGAATTTGCATTAAATACAATTATTTTGGTTTTGTGTGTAAAGATAAATTTTAATAAACACAGGTTCCACAAAAGTCCTACTGCTAAGTCAAACAAAATATTTAATACTCTACACAGAAACTCTGAAACATTTTCAAAGAAATATTTAAAAGCCTAAATAAATATGGTCAGATCCTTGCTCATGAATTAGAAGAGTCAGTGTGGCAAAACTGTTCACTTTCAACAAAGTTACCTGTAGATTCATTTTAGTAGTAAACAAAAATCTCCAGAGTGTGTGTGTGAGTGTGTGTGTGTGTATGTGCTTGTGTCTGTGTGTGTGCTATGTGTTTATGTGTGTGTGTATCTAAATTAGTAAGACGTTTTAAAAATTTTAGCATTGGCATGTTGAATAAGGCAGAAATATTTTTGAGAAGTGAATCATTAGATACCAAAAGTTTTTTTTTTTTTTTCCGATTTTAGAAAAATAGTTTTCAGTGGCTCTGGGTGAGGAACAGTGTGTAGATGCCGAGTGCTCGGTTACATCAGGCAGCAGCCCCTCGAGGTGGTCCGTGGGTCCCCCTGCTGGTGGAAAAGATCCTCCCGGTTCTCCTTCTCCCGCACCACAGAAGACTGCTTCACTGCTCCTGTGGCCACTTCCTCTCCATCGGCGTGGACCAGCACAGTGCGGAAACTTTCGCCCGAGCCCCAGCTGCTCTGGCTCTTCCACACCAGGGTGGCGGGGGGCTGTGGGCCACCCCGGCACCAGCTGCCCACACCGTGACTGTCTGGCCGGCCCGCAGGACGTACTTGGGTGTGAACTTACAGGCGATCTCATCGCCCTCCAGGACCTGCCTCTTAATCCTCCAGTTCCCCAGGGACTGATCCTTGTCTGAGTCCTTCTTGAGCCGCAGGAACCTGCCCTCCAGGTCAGTCTCCTCCGTGCTGACGCTGCAGGTGGCCGAGGCCTGCTGGGCCAGGAGGAAGCTGCTGCTGCTGCTGCCCGAGCCAATGCTGCCCGAGCCAATGCCACTTGAGCCGCTGCCTGGGGGCTCCTCCGCCTCCAGACGCAGCCGCTTGCTTCGGCTTGAACGCCCAGCTCTGGACATGCTGCTGCTGCTGCTGCTCCAGGTGGCCCGTGAGATGGTGACCCGTGAGGAGGGGCTGGGAGCCAGCTTCAGCCTCTCCTCCTCGCCCTCTAGGAGCTTGCGGTAGGCGCTGATCTCCATGTCCAAGGTCAACTGGACGTCCAGCAACTCCTGGTACTCGGCCAGCTGTTGCTGCATCACATCACGCATCTCCATCATCTCCTGCTCCTTGGCGTCCAGCGTCTTCCGGAACTTCTCCCGCTCCTCAGTCCTGGCCCCTTCCAGCTCTCGGATGCGGTCCTCAGCAGCACTGGCCTGCTTCTGGAGGCTGGAGATCTGGTAGCTGGGGGACTCGATCCGCATGCGGGCCTCCTTCAGCTCCTCACCGGCAGCATACCAAAAGTTTTTATGAACACTTTTTAAGCTACAGTAATCAAGGCAGCTTTTTATAATACAAAAATATTCACAGAAAATTAGAATTAATCCTGAAACATAGTCACATAGACATGGAAATTGTATTGGAAACAAACCTACTACCGATCAACTTTATATTACACCATGTGTGGAAGTTAAATATACAAATGCAATCGGATGAAATCTGACTACTATTATATATCATACAAAAAAGAGATCAATGCAGAAAATAAATAAAAGTTTGTAGAGGAGACTCTCTTTTTTTTTAAATATTATTTATTTTTAGTTCTTGGCGGACACAACACCTTTGTTTGTTTGTGGTGCTGAGGATCGAACCCGGGCCGCACGCATGCCAGGCGAGCGCGCTACCGCTTGAGCCACATCCCCAGCCAAACAGAGGAGACTCTCTTAATGTTTTTGTCATCTGCGTACCTCACTTTCTTAGAGTGTTCTATTTTAAAATCAAGAAGATGATTTCCATAAATTAGATTACATTAAAATTAAAAGTATTCACTAAAATAAACTCCTTTTTAAAATTGATTCTTAAGACATTTTACTTAAAACCATTTTTTGTATTAGGTACTTTACACAAAGTTTTTTCATGGTATATGTACTCTGATTCCACATAAAAAACAATCCATTAAACAGGGAATACAGGGAATATGTTTCACAAATTTGTCATTTTATTTACTCTCTCTCTCTCTCTCTCTCTTTCTTCTTCTTCTTCTTCTTTTTCTTCTTCTTCTTCTTCTTCTTCTTCTTCTTCTTCTTCTTCTTCTTCTTCTGCTTCTTCTTCTTCTTCTTCTTCTTCTTCTTCTTCTTCTTCTTCTTCTTCTTCTTCGTGAACATACCTGAAGGAGTAATAAATAAAATTTTAATGTAACATATTGAGTGAAAACGTGGAATTAAAGTAAATTTTTCTTTCTTTCTTTCTTTTTTCTTTCTTTCTTTCTTTCTTTCTTTATTTTTCTTTCTTTCTTTCTGTATTTCTTTCTTTCTTTTTCAGTAAATGCTCACTCTGAAAATAATATCATTGTTTTAATGGAGAGATTTCAAATTGTTTTCTGAAAAGTAAATATTTTAATCTTTGTGGTAGGCATGGTGGGTAGATTTATCTCACATTATTTGATTCTACCATTGTAGAATTCAATAAACCATAGAGAGTATGTAAATAAATCTAGTTATCAATTAATTTTTCTTGGGTCAGGTCTTTAGTGTTGTATTGACAAAGTCCACACTGAACCTCAGGTTGTCAAGGACAAATAAGTTTTGTTTTAGTATGTTTTCTGAATTTGCATTAAATACAATTATTTTGGTTTTGTGTGTAAAGATAAATTTTAATAAACACAGGTTCCACAAAAGTCCTACTGCTAAGTCAAACAAAATATTTAATACTCTACACAGAAACTCTGAAACATTTTCAAAGAAATATTTAAAAGCCTAAATAAATATGGTCAGATCCTTGCTCATGAATTAGAAGAGTCAGTGTGGCAAAACTGTTCACTTTCAACAAAGTTACCTGTAGATTCATTTTAGTAGTAAACAAAAATCTCCAGAGTGTGTGTGTGAGTGTGTGTGTGTGTATGTGCTTGTGTCTGTGTGTGTGCTATGTGTTTATGTGTGTGTGTATCTAAATTAGTAAGACGTTTTAAAAATTTTAGCATTGGCATGTTGAATAAGGCAGAAATATTTTTGAGAAGTGAATCATTAGATACCAAAAGTTTTTTTTTTTTTTTCCGATTTTAGAAAAATAGTTTTCAGTGGCTCTGGGTGAGGAACAGTGTGTAGATGCCGAGTGCTCGGTTACATCAGGCAGCAGCCCCTCGAGGTGGTCCGTGGGTCCCCCTGCTGGTGGAAAAGATCCTCCCGGTTCTCCTTCTCCCGCACCACAGAAGACTGCTTCACTGCTCCTGTGGCCACTTCCTCTCCATCGGCGTGGACCAGCACAGTGCGGAAACTTTCGCCCGAGCCCCAGCTGCTCTGGCTCTTCCACACCAGGGTGGCGGGGGGCTGTGGGCCACCCCGGCACCAGCTGCCCACACCGTGACTGTCTGGCCGGCCCGCAGGACCTACTTGGGTGTGAACTTACAGGCGATCTCATCGCCCTCCAGGACCTGCCTCTTAATCCTCCAGTTCCCCAGGGACTGATCCTTGTCTGAGTCCTTCTTGAGCCG
Source organism: Urocitellus parryii (assembly GCF_045843805.1). Classification (NCBI taxonomy): domain Eukaryota; kingdom Metazoa; phylum Chordata; class Mammalia; order Rodentia; family Sciuridae; genus Urocitellus; species Urocitellus parryii. The sequence goes on from NW_027553112.1 coordinate 159,285, forward strand.
CAGGAACCTGCCCTCCAGGTCAGTCTCCTCCGTGCTGACGCTGCAGGTGGCCGAGGCCTGCTGGGCCAGGAGGAAGCTGCTGCTGCTGCTGCCCGAGCCAATGCTGCCCGAGCCAATGCCACTTGAGCCGCTGCCTGGGGGCTCCTCCGCCTCCAGACGCAGCCGCTTGCTTCGGCTTGAACGCCCAGCTCTGGACATGCTGCTGCTGCTGCTGCTCCAGGTGGCCCGTGAGATGGTGACCCGTGAGGAGGGGCTGGGAGCCAGCTTCAGCCTCTCCTCCTCGCCCTCTAGGAGCTTGCGGTAGGCGCTGATCTCCATGTCCAAGGTCAACTGGACGTCCAGCAACTCCTGGTACTCGGCCAGCTGTTGCTGCATCACATCACGCATCTCCATCATCTCCTGCTCCTTGGCGTCCAGCGTCTTCCGGAACTTCTCCCGCTCCTCAGTCCTGGCCCCTTCCAGCTCTCGGATGCGGTCCTCAGCAGCACTGGCCTGCTTCTGGAGGCTGGAGATCTGGTAGCTGGGGGACTCGATCCGCATGCGGGCCTCCTTCAGCTCCTCACCGGCAGCATACCAAAAGTTTTTATGAACACTTTTTAAGCTACAGTAATCAAGGCAGCTTTTTATAATACAAAAATATTCACAGAAAATTAGAATTAATCCTGAAACATAGTCACATAGACATGGAAATTGTATTGGAAACAAACCTACTACCGATCAACTTTATATTACACCATGTGTGGAAGTTAAATATACAAATGCAATCGGATGAAATCTGACAACTATTATATATCATACAAAAAAGAGATCAATGCAGAAAATAAATAAATATTTTTGAAGTTTGTAGAGGAGACTCTCTTTTTTTTTAAATATTTATTTATTTTTAGTTCTTGGCGGACACAACACCTTTGTTTGTTTGTGGTGCTGAGGATCGAACCCGGGCCGCACGCATGCCAGGCGAGCGCGCTACCGCTTGAGCCACATCCCCAGCCAAACAGAGGAGACTCTCTTAATGTTTTTGTCATCTGCGTACCTCACTTTCTTAGAGTGTTCTATTTTAAAATCAAGAAGATGATTTCCATAAATTAGATTACATTAAAATTAAAAGTATTCACTAAAATAAACTCCTTTTTAAAATTGATTCTTAAGACATTTTACTTAAAACCATTTTTTGTATTAGGTACTTTACACAAAGTTTTTTCATGGTATATGTACTCTGATTCCACATAAAAAAACAATCCATTAAACAGGGAATACAGAGAATATGTTTCACAAATTTGTCATTTTATTTACTCTCTCTCTCTCTCTCTCTCTCTCTCTCTTTCTTCTTCTTCTTCTTTTTCTTCTTCTTCTTCTTCTTCTTCTTCTTCTTCTGCTTCTTCTTCTTCTTCTTCTTCTTCTTCTTCTTCTTCTTCTTCTTGGTGAACATACCTGAAGGAGTAATAAATAAAATTTTAATGTAACATATTGAGTGAAAACGTGAATTAAAGTAAATTTTTCTTTCTTTCTTTCTTTTTTCTTTCTTTCTTTCTTTCTTTATTTTTCTTTCTTTCTTTCTGTATTTCTTTCTTTCTTTTTCAGTAAATGCTCACTCTGAAAATAATATCATTGTTTTAATGGAGAGATTTTCAAATTGTTTTCTGAAAGTAAATATTTTAATCTTTGTGGTAGGCATGGTGGGTAGATTTATCTCACATTATTTGATTCTACCATTGTAGAATTCAATAAACCATAGACAGTATGTAAATAAATCTAGTTATCAATTAATTTTTCTTGGGTCAGGTCTTTAGTGTTGTATTGACAAAGTCCACACTGAACCTCAGGTTGTCAAGGACAAATAAGTTTTGTTTTAGTATGTTTTCTGAATTTGCATTAAATACAATTATTTTGGTTTTGTGTGTAAAGATAAATTTTAATAAACACAGGTTCCACAAAAGTCCTACTGCTAAGTCAAACAAAATATTTAATACTCTACACAGAAACTCTGAAACATTTTCAAAGAAATATTTAAAAGCCTAAATAAATATGGTCAGATCCTTGCTCATGAATTAGAAGAGTCAGTGTGGCAAAACTGTTCACTTTCAACAAAGTTACCTGTAGATTCATTTTAGTAGTAAACAAAAATCTCCAGAGTGTGTGTGTGAGTGTGTGTGTGTGTATGTGCTTGTGTCTGTGTGTGTGCTATGTGTTTATGTGTGTGTGTATCTAAATTAGTAAGACGTTTTAAAAATTTTAGCATTGGCATGTTGAATAAGGCAGAAATATTTTTGAGAAGTGAATCATTAGATACCAAAAGTTTTTTTTTTTTTTTTCCGATTTTAGAAAAATAGTTTTCAGTGGCTCTGGGTGAGGAACAGTGTGTAGATGCCGAGTGCTCGGTTACATCAGGCAGCAGCCCCTCGAGGTGGTCCGTGGGTCCCCCTGCTGGTGGAAAAGATCCTCCCGGTTCTCCTTCTCCCGCACCACAGAAGACTGCTTCACTGCTCCTGTGGCCACTTCCTCTCCATCGGCGTGGACCAGCACACAGTGCGGAAACTTTCGCCCGAGCCCCAGCTGCTCTGGCTCTTCCACACCAGGGTGGCGGGGGGCTGTGGGCCACCCCGGCACCAGCTGCCCACACCGTGACTGTCTGGCCGGCCCGCAGGACGTACTTGGGTGTGAACTTACAGGCGATCTCATCGCCCTCCAGGACCTGCCTCTTAATCCTCCAGTTCCCCAGGGACTGATCCTTGTCTGAGTCCTTCTTGAGCCGCAGGAACCTGCCCTCCAGGTCAGTCTCCTCCGTGCTGACGCTGCAGGTGGCCGAGGCCTGCTGGGCCAGGAGGAAGCTGCTGCTGCTGCTGCCCGAGCCAATGCTGCCCGAGCCAATGCCACTTGAGCCGCTGCCTGGGGGGCTCCTCCGCCTCCAGACACAGCCGCTTGCTTCGGCTTGAACGCCCAGCTCTGGACATGCTGCTGCTGCTGCTCCAGGTGGCCCGTGAGATGGTGACCCGTGAGGAGGGGCTGGGAGCCAGCTTCAGCCTCTCCTCCTCGCCCTCTAGGAGCTTGCGGTAGGCGCTGATCTCCATGTCCAAGGTCAACTGGACGTCCAGCAACTCCTGGTACTCGGCCAGCTGTTGCTGCATCACATCACGCATCTCCATCATCTCCTGCTCCTTGGCGTCCAGCGTCTTCCGGAACTTCTCCCGCTCCTCAGTCCTGGCCCCTTCCAGCTCTCGGATGCGGTCCTCAGCAGCACTGGCCTGCTTCTGGAGGCTGGAGATCTGGTAGCTGGGGGACTCGATCCGCATGCGGGCCTCCTTCAGCTCCTCACCGGCAGCATACCAAAAGTTTTTATGAACACTTTTTAAGCTACAGTAATCAAGGCAGCTTTTTATAATACAAAAATATTCACAGAAAATTAGAATTAATCCTGAAACATAGTCACATAGACATGGAAATTGTATTGGAAACAAACCTACTACCGATCAACTTTATATTACACCATGTGTGGAAGTTAAATATACAAATGCAATCGGATGAAATCTGACTACTATTATATATCATACAAAAAAGAGATCAATGCAGAAAATAAATAAATATTTTTGAAGTTTGTAGAGGAGACTCTCTTTTTTTTTTTTTAAATATTTATTTATTTTTAGTTCTTGCGGACACAACACCTTTGTTTGTTTGTGGTGCTGAGGATCGAACCCGGGCCGCACGCATGCCAGGCGAGCGCGCTACCGCTTGAGCCACATCCCCAGCCAAACAGAGGGAGACTCTCTTAATGTTTTTGTCATCTGCGTACCTCACTTTCTTAGAGTGTTCTATTTTAAAATCAAGAAGATGATTTCCATAAATTAGATTACATTAAAATTAAAAGTATTCACTAAAATAAACTCCTTTTTAAAATTGATTCTTAAGACATTTTACTTAAAACCATTTTTTGTATTAGGTACTTTACACAAAGTTTTTTCATGGTATATGTACTCTGATTCCACATAAAAAACAATCCATTAAACAGGGAATACAGGGAATATGTTTCACAAATTTGTCATTTTATTTACTCTCTCTCTCTCTCTCTCTCTTTCTTCTTCTTCTTCTTCTTTTTCTTCTTCTTCTTCTTCCTTCTTCTTCTTCTTCTTCTTCTGCTTCTTCTTCTTCTTCTTCTTCTTCTTCTTCTTCTTCTTCTTCTTCTTCTTCTTCTTCTTCGTGAACATACCTGAAGGAGTAATAAATAAAATTTTAATGTAACATATTGAGTGAAAACGTGGAATTAAAGTAAATTTTTCTTTCTTTCTTTCTTTTTTCTTTCTTTCTTTCTTTCTTTCTTTATTTTTCTTTCTTTCTTTCTGTATTTCTTTCTTTCTTTTTCAGTAAATGCTCACTCTGAAAATAATATCATTGTTTTAATGGAGAGATTTTCAAATTGTTTTCTGAAAAGTAAATATTTTAATCTTTGTGGTAGGCATGGTGGGTAGATTTATCTCACATTATTTGATTCTACCATTGTAGAATTCAATAAACCATAGACAGTATGTAAATAAATCTAGTTATCAATTAATTTTTCTTGGGTCAGGTCTTTAGTGTTGTATTGACAAAGTCCACACTGAACCTCAGGTTGTCAAGGACAAATAAGTTTTGTTTTAGTATGTTTTCTGAATTTGCATTAAATACAATTATTTTGGTTTTGTGTGTAAAGATAAATTTTAATAAACACAGGTTCCACAAAAGTCCTACTGCTAAGTCAAACAAAATATTTAATACTCTACACAGAAACTCTGAAACATTTTCAAAGAAATATTTAAAAGCCTAAATAAATATGGTCAGATCCTTGCTCATGAATTAGAAGAGTCAGTGTGGCAAAACTGTTCACTTTCAACAAAGTTACCTGTAGATTCATTTTAGTAGTAAACAAAAATCTCCAGAGTGTGTGTGTGAGTGTGTGTGTGTGTATGTGCTTGTGTCTGTGTGTGTGCTATGTGTTTATGTGTGTGTGTATCTAAATTAGTAAGACGTTTTAAAAATTTTAGCATTGGCATGTTGAATAAGGCAGAAATATTTTTGAGAAGTGAATCATTAGATACCAAAAGTTTTTTTTTTTTTTTCCGATTTTAGAAAAATAGTTTTCAGTGGCTCTGGGTGAGGAACAGTGTGTAGATGCCGAGTGCTCGGTTACATCAGGCAGCAGCCCTCGAGGTGGTTCGTGGGTCCCCCTGCTGGTGGAAAAGATCCTCCCGGTTCTCCTTCTCCCGCACCACAGAAGACTGCTTCACTGCTCCTGTGGCCACTTCCTCTCCATCGGCGTGGACCAGCACAGTGCGGAAACTTTCGCCCGAGCCCCAGCTGCTCTGGCTCTTCCACACCAGGGTGGCGGGGGGCTGTGGGCCACCCCGGCACCAGCTGCCCACACCGTGACTGTCTGGCCGGCCCGCAGGACGTACTTGGGTGTGAACTTACAGGCGATCTCATCGCCCTCCAGGACCTGCCTCTTAATCCTCCAGTTCCCCAGGGACTGATCCTTGTCTGAGTCCTTCTTGAGCCGCAGGAACCTGCCCTCCAGGTCAGTCTCCTCCGTGCTGACGCTGCAGGTGGCCGAGGCCTGCTGGGCCAGGAGGAAGCTGCTGCTGCTGCTGCCCGAGCCAATGCTGCCCGAGCCAATGCCACTTGAGCCGCTGCCTGGGGGCTCCTCCGCCTCCAGACGCAGCCGCTTGCTTCGGCTTGAACGCCCAGCTCTGGACATGCTGCTGCTGCTGCTGCTCCAGGTGGCCCGTGAGATGGTGACCCGTGAGGAGGGGCTGGGAGCCAGCTTCAGCCTCTCCTCCTCGCCCTCTAGGAGCTTGCGGTAGGCGCTGATCTCCATGTCCAAGGTCAACTGGACGTCCAGCAACTCCTGGTACTCGGCCAGCTGTTGCTGCATCACATCACGCATCTCCATCATCTCCTGCTCCTTGGCGTCCAGCGTCTTCCGGAACTTCTCCCGCTCCTCAGTCCTGGCCCCTTCCAGCTCTCGGATGCGGTCCTCAGCAGCACTGGCCTGCTTCTGGAGGCTGGAGATCTGGTAGCTGGGGGACTCGATCCGCATGCGGGCCTCCTTCAGCTCCTCACCGGCAGCATACCAAAAGTTTTTATGAACACTTTTTAAGCTACAGTAATCAAGGCAGCTTTTTATAATACAAAAATATTCACAGAAAATTAGAATTAATCCTGAAACATAGTCACATAGACATGGAAATTGTATTGGAAACAAACCTACTACCGATCAACTTTATATTACACCATGTGTGGAAGTTAAATATATAAATGCAATCGGATGAAATCTGACTACTATTATATATCATACAAAAAAGAGATAAATGCAGAAAATAAATAAATATTTTTGAAGTTTGTAGAGGAGACTCTCTTTTTTTTTAAATATTTATTTATTTTTAGTTCTTGGCGGACACAACACCTTTGTTTGTTTGTGGTGCTGAGGATCGAACCCGGGCCGCAGGCATGCCAGGCGAGCGCGCTACCGCTTGAGCCACATCCCCAGCCAAACAGAGGAGACTCTCTTAATGTTTTTGTCATCTGCGTACCTCACTTTCTTAGAGTGTTCTATTTTAAAATCAAGAAGATGATTTCCATAAATTAGATTACATTAAAATTAAAAGTATTCACTAAAATAAACTCCTTTTTAAAATTGATTCTTAAGACATTTTACTTAAAACCATTTTTTGTATTAGGTACTTTACACAAAGTTTTTTCATGGTATATGTACTCTGATTCCACATAAAAAAACAATCCATTAAACAGGGAATACAGGGAATATGTTTCACAAATTTGTCATTTTATTTACTCTCTCTCTCTCTCTCTCTCTCTCTCTCTTTCTTCTTCTTCTTCTTTTTCTTCTTCTTCTTCTTCTTCTTCTTCTTCTTCTGCTTCTTCTTCTTCTTCTTCTTCTTCTTCTTCTTCTTCTTCTTCTTCTTCTTCTTCTTCTTCGTGAACATACCTGAAGGAGTAATAAATAAAATTTTAATGTAACATATTGAGTGAAAACGTGGAATTAAAGTAAATTTTTCTTTCTTTCTTTCTTTTTTCTTTCTTTCTTTCTTTCTTTATTTTTCTTTCTTTCTTTCTGTATTTCTTTCTTTCTTTTTCAGTAAATGCTCACTCTGAAAATAATATCATTGTTTTAATGGAGAGATTTTCAAATTGTTTTCTGAAAAGTAAATATTTTAATCTTTGTGGTAGGCATGGTGGGTAGATTTATCTCACATTATTTGATTCTACCATTGTAGAATTCAATAAACCATAGACAGTATGTAAATAAATCTAGTTATCAATTAATTTTTCTTGGGTCAGGTCTTTAGTGTTGTATTGACAAAGTCCACACTGAACCTCAGGTTGTCAAGGACAAATAAGTTTTGTTTTAGTATGTTTTCTGAATTTGCATTAAATACAATTATTTTGGTTTTGTGTGTAAAGATAAATTTTAATAAACACAGGTTCCACAAAAGTCCTACTGCTAAGTCAAACAAAATATTTAATACTCTACACAGAAACTCTGAAACATTTTCAAAGAAATATTTAAAAGCCTAAATAAATATGGTCAGATCCTTGCTCATGAATTAGAAGAGTCAGTGTGGCAAAACTGTTCACTTTCAACAAAGTTACCTGTAGATTCATTTTAGTAGTAAACAAAAATCTCCAGAGTGTGTGTGTGAGTGTGTGTGTGTGTATGTGCTTGTGTCTGTGTGTGTGCTATGTGTTTATGTGTGTGTGTATCTAAATTAGTAAGACGTTTTAAAAATTTTAGCATTGGCATGTTGAATAAGGCAGAAATATTTTTGAGAAGTGAATCATTAGATACCAAAAGTTTTTTTTTTTTTTTTTCCGATTTTAGAAAAATAGTTTTCAGTGGCTCTGGGTGAGGAACAGTGTGTAGATGCCGAGTGCTCGGTTACATCAGGCAGCAGCCCCTCGAGGTGGTCCGTGGGTCCCCCTGCTGGTGGAAAAGATCCTCCCGGTTCTCCTTCTCCCGCACCACAGAAGACTGCTTCACTGCTCCTGTGGCCACTTCCTCTCCATCGGCGTGGACCAGCACAGTGCGGAAACTTTCGCCCGAGCCCCAGCTGCTCTGGCTCTTCCACACCAGGGTGGCGGGGGGCTGTGGGCCACCCCGGCACCAGCTGCCCACACCGTGACTGTCTGGCCGGCCCGCAGGACGTACTTGGGTGTGAACTTACAGGCGATCTCATCGCCCTCCAGGACCTGCCTCTTAATCCTCCAGTTCCCCAGGGACTGATCCTTGTCTGAGTCCTTCTTGAGCCGCAGGAACCTGCCCTCCAGGTCAGTCTCCTCCGTGCTGACGCTGCAGGTGGCCGAGGCCTGCTGGGCCAGGAGGAAGCTGCTGCTGCTGCTGCCCGAGCCAATGCTGCCCGAGCCAATGCCACTTGAGCCGCTGCCTGGGGGCTCCTCCGCCTCCAGACGCAGCCGCTTGCTTCGGCTTGAACGCCCAGCTCTGGACATGCTGCTGCTGCTGCTGCTCCAGGTGGCCCGTGAGATGGTGACCCGTGAGGAGGGGCTGGGAGCCAGCTTCAGCCTCTCCTCCTCGCCCTCTAGGAGCTTGCGGTAGGCGCTGATCTCCATGTCCAAGGTCAACTGGACGTCCAGCAACTCCTGGTACTCGGCCAGCTGTTGCTGCATCACATCACGCATCTCCATCATCTCCTGCTCCTTGGCGTCCAGCGTCTTCCGGAACTTCTCCCGCTCCTCAGTCCTGGCCCCTTCCAGCTCTCGGATGCGGTCCTCAGCAGCACTGGCCTGCTTCTGGAGGCTGGAGATCTGGTAGCTGGGGGACTCGATCCGCATGCGGGCCTCCTTCAGCTCCTCACCGGCAGCATACCAAAAGTTTTTATGAACACTTTTTAAGCTACAGTAATCAAGGCAGCTTTTTATAATACAAAAATATTCACAGAAAATTAGAATTAATCCTGAAACATAGTCACATAGACATGGAAATTGTATTGGAAACAAACCTACTACCGATCAACTTTATATTACACCATGTGTGGAAGTTAAATATATAAATGCAATCGGATGAAATCTGACTACTATTATATATCATACAAAAAAGAGATCAATGCAGAAAATAAATAAATATTTTTGAAGTTTGTAGAGGAGACTCTCTTTTTTTTTAAATATTTATTTATTTTTAGTTCTTGGCGGACACAACACCTTTGTTTGTTTGTGGTGCTGAGGATCGAACCCGGGCCGCAGGCATGCCAGGCGAGCGCGCTACCGCTTGAGCCACATCCCCAGCCAAACAGAGGAGACTCTCTTAATGTTTTTGTCATCTGCGTACCTCACTTTCTTAGAGTGTTCTATTTTAAAATCAAGAAGATGATTTCCATAAATTAGATTACATTAAAATTAAAAGTATTCACTAAAATAAACTCCTTTTTAAAATTGATTCTTAAGACATTTTACTTAAAACCATTTTTTGTATTAGGTACTTTACACAAAGTTTTTTCATGGTATATGTACTCTGATTCCACATAAAAAAACAATCCATTAAACAGGGAATACAGGGAATATGTTTCACAAATTTGTCATTTTATTTACTCTCTCTCTCTCTCTCTCTCTCTCTCTCTTTCTTCTTCTTCTTCTTTTTCTTCTTCTTCTTCTTCTTCTTCTTCTTCTGCTTCTTCTTCTTCTTCTTCTTCTTCTTCTTCTTCTTCTTCTTCTTCTTCTTCTTCTTCTTCTTCTTCGTGAACATACCTGAAGGAGTAATAAATAAAATTTTAATGTAACATATTGAGTGAAAACGTGGAATTAAAGTAAATTTTTCTTTCTTTCTTTCTTTTTTCTTTCTTTCTTTCTTTCTTTATTTTTCTTTCTTTCTTTCTGTATTTCTTTCTTTCTTTTTCAGTAAATGCTCACTCTGAAAATAATATCATTGTTTTAATGGAGAGATTTTCAAATTGTTTTCTGAAAAGTAAATATTTTAATCTTTGTGGTAGGCATGGTGGGTAGATTTATCTCACATTATTTGATTCTACCATTGTAGAATTCAATAAACCATAGACAGTATGTAAATAAATCTAGTTATCAATTAATTTTTCTTGGGTCAGGTCTTTAGTGTTGTATTGACAAAGTCCACACTGAACCTCAGGTTGTCAAGGACAAATAAGTTTTGTTTTAGTATGTTTTCTGAATTTGCATTAAATACAATTATTTTGGTTTTGTGTGTAAAGATAAATTTTAATAAACACAGGTTCCACAAAAGTCCTACTGCTAAGTCAAACAAAATATTTAATACTCTACACAGAAACTCTGAAACATTTTCAAAGAAATATTTAAAAGCCTAAATAAATATGGTCAGATCCTTGCTCATGAATTAGAAGAGTCAGTGTGGCAAAACTGTTCACTTTCAACAAAGTTACCTGTAGATTCATTTTAGTAGTAAACAAAAATCTCCAGAGTGTGTGTGTGAGTGTGTGTGTGTGTATGTGCTTGTGTCTGTGTGTGTGCTATGTGTTTATGTGTGTGTGTATCTAAATTAGTAAGACGTTTTAAAAATTTTAGCATTGGCATGTTGAATAAGGCAGAAATATTTTTGAGAAGTGAATCATTAGATACCAAAAGTTTTTTTTTTTTTTTTCCGATTTTAGAAAAATAGTTTTCAGTGGCTCTGGGTGAGGAACAGTGTGTAGATGCCGAGTGCTCGGTTACATCAGGCAGCAGCCCCTCGAGGTGGTCCGTGGGTCCCCCTGCTGGTGGAAAAGATCCTCCCGGTTCTCCTTCTCCCGCACCACAGAAGACTGCTTCACTGCTCCTGTGGCCACTTCCTCTCCATCGGCGTGGACCAGCACAGTGCGGAAACTTTCGCCCGAGCCCCAGCTGCTCTGGCTCTTCCACACCAGGGTGGCGGGGGGCTGTGGGCCACCCCGGCACCAGCTGCCCACACCGTGACTGTCTGGCCGGCCCGCAGGACGTACTTGGGTGTGAACTTACAGGCGATCTCATCGCCCTCCAGGACCTGCCTCTTAATCCTCCAGTTCCCCAGGGACTGATCCTTGTCTGAGTCCTTCTTGAGCCGCAGGAACCTGCCCTCCAGGTCAGTCTCCTCCGTGCTGACGCTGCAGGTGGCCGAGGCCTGCTGGGCCAGGAGGAAGCTGCTGCTGCTGCTGCCCGAGCCAATGCTGCCCGAGCCAATGCCACTTGAGCCGCTGCCTGGGGGCTCCTCCGCCTCCAGACGCAGCCGCTTGCTTCGGCTTGAACGCCCAGCTCTGGACATGCTGCTGCTGCTGCTGCTCCAGGTGGCCCGTGAGATGGTGACCCGTGAGGAGGGGCTGGGAGCCAGCTTCAGCCTCTCCTCCTCGCCCTCTAGGAGCTTGCGGTAGGCGCTGATCTCCATGTCCAAGGTCAACTGGACGTCCAGCAACTCCTGGTACTCGGCCAGCTGTTGCTGCATCACATCACGCATCTCCATCATCTCCTGCTCCTTGGCGTCCAGCGTCTTCCGGAACTTCTCCCGCTCCTCAGTCCTGGCCCCTTCCAGCTCTCGGATGCGGTCCTCAGCAGCACTGGCCTGCTTCTGGAGGCTGGAGATCTGGTAGCTGGGGGACTCGATCCGCATGCGGGCCTCCTTCAGCTCCTCACCGGCAGCATACCAAAAGTTTTTATGAACACTTTTTAAGCTACAGTAATCAAGGCAGCTTTTTATAATACAAAAATATTCACAGAAAATTAGAATTAATCCTGAAACATAGTCACATAGACATGGAAATTGTATTGGAAACAAACCTACTACCGATCAACTTTATATTACACCATGTGTGGAAGTTAAATATACAAATGCAATCGGATGAAATCTGACTACTATTATATATCATACAAAAAAGAGATCAATGCAGAAAATAAATAAATATTTTTGAAGTTTGTAGAGGAGACTCTCTTTTTTTTAAAAATATTTATTTATTTTTAGTTCTTGGCGGACACAACACCTTTGTTTGTTTGTGGTGCTGAGGATCGAACCCGGGCCGCACGCATGCCAGGCGAGCGCGCTACCGCTTGAGCCACATCCCCAGCCAAACAGAGGAGACTCTCTTAATGTTTTTGTCATCTGCGTACCTCACTTTCTTAGAGTGTTCTATTTTAAAATCAAGAAGATGATTTCCATAAATTAGATTACATTAAAATTAAAAGTATTCACTAAAATAAACTCCTTTTTAAAATTGATTCTTAAGACATTTTACTTAAAACCATTTTTTGTATTAGGTACTTTACACAAAGTTTTTTCATGGTATATGTACTCTGATTCCACATAAAAAAACAATCCATTAAACAGGGAATACAGGGAATATGTTTCACAAATTTGTCATTTTATTTACTCTCTCTCTCTCTCTCTCTCTCTCTCTCTTTCTTCTTCTTCTTCTTTTTCTTCTTCTTCTTCTTCTTCTTCTTCTTCTGCTTCTTCTTCTTCTTCTTCTTCTTCTTCTTCTTCTTCTTCTTCTTCTTCTTGGTGAACATACCTGAAGGAGTAATAAATAAAATTTTAATGTAACATATTGAGTGAAAACGTGGAATTAAAGTAAATTTTTCTTTCTTTCTTTCTTTTTTCTTTCTTTCTTTCTTTCTTTATTTTTCTTTCTTTCTTTCTGTATTTCTTTCTTTCTTTTTCAGTAAATGCTCACTCTGAAAATAATATCATTGTTTTAATGGAGAGATTTTCAAATTGTTTTCTGAAAAGTAAATATTTTAATCTTTGTGGTAGGCATGGTGGGTAGATTTATCTCACATTATTTGATTCTACCATTGTAGAATTCAATAAACCATAGACAGTATGTAAATAAATCTAGTTATCAATTAATTTTTCTTGGGTCAGGTCTTTAGTGTTGTATTGACAAAGTCCACACTGAACCTCAGGTTGTCAAGGACAAATAAGTTTTGTTTTAGTATGTTTTCTGAATTTGCATTAAATACAATTATTTTGGTTTTGTGTGTAAAGATAAATTTTAATAAACACAGGTTCCACAAAAGTCCTACTGCTAAGTCAAACAAAATATTTAATACTCTACACAGAAACTCTGAAACATTTTCAAAGAAATATTTAAAAGCCTAAATAAATATGGTCAGATCCTTGCTCATGAATTAGAAGAGTCAGTGTGGCAAAACTGTTCACTTTCAACAAAGTTACCTGTAGATTCATTTTAGTAGTAAACAAAAATCTCCAGAGTGTGTGTGTGAGTGTGTGTGTGTGTATGTGCTTGTGTCTGTGTGTGTGCTATGTGTTTATGTGTGTGTGTATCTAAATTAGTAAGACGTTTTAAAAATTTTAGCATTGGCATGTTGAATAAGGCAGAAATATTTTTGAGAAGTGAATCATTAGATACCAAAAGTTTTTTTTTTTTTTTTTCCGATTTTAGAAAAATAGTTTTCAGTGGCTCTGGGTGAGGAACAGTGTGTAGATGCCGAGTGCTCGGTTACATCAGGCAGCAGCCCCTCGAGGTGGTCCGTGGGTCCCCCTGCTGGTGGAAAAGATCCTCCCGGTTCTCCTTCTCCCGCACCACAGAAGACTGCTTCACTGCTCCTGTGGCCACTTCCTCTCCATCGGCGTGGACCAGCACAGTGCGGAAACTTTCGCCCGAGCCCCAGCTGCTCTGGCTCTTCCACACCAGGGTGGCGGGGGGCTGTGGGCCACCCCGGCACCAGCTGCCCACACCGTGACTGTCTGGCCGGCCCGCAGGACGTACTTGGGTGTGAACTTACAGGCGATCTCATCGCCCTCCAGGACCTGCCTCTTAATCCTCCAGTTCCCCAGGGACTGATCCTTGTCTGAGTCCTTCTTGAGCCGCAGGAACCTGCCCTCCAGGTCAGTCTCCTCCGTGCTGACGCTGCAGGTGGCCGAGGCCTGCTGGGCCAGGAGGAAGCTGCTGCTGCTGCTGCCCGAGCCAATGCTGCCCGAGCCAATGCCACTTGAGCCGCTGCCTGGGGGCTCCTCCGCCTCCAGACACAGCCGCTTGCTTCGGCTTGAACGCCCAGCTCTGGACATGCTGCTGCTGCTGCTCCAGGTGGCCCGTGAGATGGTGACCCGTGAGGAGGGGCTGGGAGCCAGCTTCAGCCTCTCCTCCTCGCCCTCTAGGAGCTTGCGGTAGGCGCTGATCTCCATGTCCAAGGTCAACTGGACGTCCAGCAACTCCTGGTACTCGGCCAGCTGTTGCTGCATCACATCACGCATCTCCATCATCTCCTGCTCCTTGGCGTCCAGCGTCTTCCGGAACTTCTCCCGCTCCTCAGTCCTGGCCCCTTCCAGCTCTCGGGTGCGGTCCTCAGCAGCACTGGCCTGCTTCTGGAGGCTGGAGATCTGGTAGCTGGGGGACTCGATCCGCATGCGGGCCTCCTTCAGCTCCTCACCGGCAGCATACCAAAAGTTTTTATGAACACTTTTTAAGCTACAGTAATCAAGGCAGCTTTTTATAATACAAAAATATTCACAGAAAATTAGAATTAATCCTGAAACATAGTCACATAGACATGGAAATTGTATTGGAAACAAACCTACTACCGATCAACTTTATATTACACCATGTGTGGAAGTTAAATATACAAATGCAATCGGATGAAATCTGACTACTATTATATATCATACAAAAAAGAGATCAATGCAGAAAATAAATAAATATTTTTGAAGTTTGTAGAGGAGACTCTCTTTTTTTTTTAATATTTATTTATTTTTAGTTCTTGGCGGACACAACACCTTTGTTTGTTTGTGGTGCTGAGGATCGAACCCGGGCCGCACGCATGCCAGGCGAGCGCGCTACCGCTTGAGCCACATCCCCAGCCAAACAGAGGAGACTCTCTTAATGTTTTTGTCATCTGCGTACCTCACTTTCTTAGAGTGTTCTATTTTAAAATCAAGAAGATGATTTCCATAAATTAGATTACATTAAAATTAAAAGTATTCACTAAAATAAACTCCTTTTTAAAATTGATTCTTAAGACATTTTACTTAAAACCATTTTTTGTATTAGGTACTTTACACAAAGTTTTTTCATGGTATATGTACTCTGATTCCACATAAAAAACAATCCATTAAACAGGGAATACAGGGAATATGTTTCACAAATTTGTCATTTTATTTACTCTCTCTCTCTCTCTCTCTCTTTCTTCTTCTTCTTCTTCTTTTTCTTCTTCTTCTTCTTCTTCTTCTTCTTCTTCTTCTTCTTCTTCTTCTTCTGCTTCTTCTTCTTCTTCTTCTTCTTCTTCTTCTTCTTCTTCTTCTTCTTCTTCTTCTTCTTCTTCTTCTTCGTGAACATACCTGAAGGAGTAATAAATAAAATTTTAATGTAACATATTGAGTGAAAACGTGGAATTAAAGTAAATTTTTCTTTCTTTCTTTCTTTTTTCTTTCTTTCTTTCTTTCTTTCTTTATTTTTCTTTCTTTCTTTCTGTATTTCTTTCTTTCTTTTTCAGTAAATGCTCACTCTGAAAATAATATCATTGTTTTAATGGAGAGATTTTCAAATTGTTTTCTGAAAAGTAAATATTTTAATCTTTGTGGTAGGCATGGTGGGTAGATTTATCTCACATTATTTGATTCTACCATTGTAGAATTCAATAAACCATAGACAGTATGTAAATAAATCTAGTTATCAATTAATTTTTCTTGGGTCAGGTCTTTAGTGTTGTATTGACAAAGTCCACACTGAACCTCAGGTTGTCAAGGACAAATAAGTTTTGTTTTAGTATGTTTTCTGAATTTGCATTAAATACAATTATTTTGGTTTTGTGTGTAAAGATAAATTTTAATAAACACAGGTTCCACAAAAGTCCTACTGCTAAGTCAAACAAAATATTTAATACTCTACACAGAAACTCTGAAACATTTTCAAAGAAATATTTAAAAGCCTAAATAAATATGGTCAGATCCTTGCTCATGAATTAGAAGAGTCAGTGTGGCAAAACTGTTCACTTTCAACAAAGTTACCTGTAGATTCATTTTAGTAGTAAACAAAAATCTCCAGAGTGTGTGTGTGAGTGTGTGTGTGTGTATGTGCTTGTGTCTGTGTGTGTGCTATGTGTTTATGTGTGTGTGTATCTAAATTAGTAAGACGTTTTAAAAATTTTAGCATTGGCATGTTGAATAAGGCAGAAATATTTTTGAGAAGTGAATCATTAGATACCAAAAGTTTTTTTTTTTTTTCCGATTTTAGAAAAATAGTTTTCAGTGGCTCTGGGTGAGGAACAGTGTGTAGATGCCGAGTGCTCGGTTACATCAGGCAGCAGCCCCTCGAGGTGGTTCGTGGGTCCCCCTGCTGGTGGAAAAGATCCTCCCGGTTCTCCTTCTCCCGCACCACAGAAGACTGCTTCACTGCTCCTGTGGCCACTTCCTCTCCATCGGCGTGGACCAGCACAGTGCGGAAACTTTCGCCCGAGCCCCAGCTGCTCTGGCTCTTCCACACCAGGGTGGCGGGGGGCTGTGGGCCACCCCGGCACCAGCTGCCCACACCGTGACTGTCTGGCCGGCCCGCAGGACGTACTTGGGTGTGAACTTACAGGCGATCTCATCGCCCTCCAGGACCTGCCTCTTAATCCTCCAGTTCCCCAGGGACTGATCCTTGTCTGAGTCCTTCTTGAGCCGCAGGAACCTGCCCTCCAGGTCAGTCTCCTCCGTGCTGACGCTGCAGGTGGCCGAGGCCTGCTGGGCCAGGAGGAAGCTGCTGCTGCTGCTGCCCGAGCCAATGCTGCCCGAGCCAATGCCACTTGAGCCGCTGCCTGGGGGCTCCTCCGCCTCCAGACGCAGCCGCTTGCTTCGGCTTGAACGCCCAGCTCTGGACATGCTGCTGCTGCTGCTGCTCCAGGTGGCCCGTGAGATGGTGACCCGTGAGGAGGGGCTGGGAGCCAGCTTCAGCCTCTCCTCCTCGCCCTCTAGGAGCTTGCGGTAGGCGCTGATCTCCATGTCCAAGGTCAACTGGACGTCCAGCAACTCCTGGTACTCGGCCAGCTGTTGCTGCATCACATCACGCATCTCCATCATCTCCTGCTCCTTGGCGTCCAGCGTCTTCCGGAACTTCTCCCGCTCCTCAGTCCTGGCCCCTTCCAGCTCTCGGATGCGGTCCTCAGCAGCACTGGCCTGCTTCTGGAGGCTGGAGATCTGGTAGCTGGGGGACTCGATCCGCATGCGGGCCTCCTTCAGCTCCTCACCGGCAGCATACCAAAAGTTTTTATGAACACTTTTTAAGCTACAGTAATCAAGGCAGCTTTTTATAATACAAAAATATTCACAGAAAATTAGAATTAATCCTGAAACATAGTCACATAGACATGGAAATTGTATTGGAAACAAACCTACTACCGATCAACTTTATATTACACCATGTGTGGAAGTTAAATATATAAATGCAATCGGATGAAATCTGACTACTATTATATATCATACAAAAAAGAGATAAATGCAGAAAATAAATAAATATTTTTGAAGTTTGTAGAGGAGACTCTCTTTTTTTTTAAATATTTATTTATTTTTAGTTCTTGGCGGACACAACACCTTTGTTTGTTTGTGGTGCTGAGGATCGAACCCGGGCCGCAGGCATGCCAGGCGAGCGCGCTACCGCTTGAGCCACATCCCCAGCCAAACAGAGGAGACTCTCTTAATGTTTTTGTCATCTGCGTACCTCACTTTCTTAGAGTGTTCTATTTTAAAATCAAGAAGATGATTTCCATAAATTAGATTACATTAAAATTAAAAGTATTCACTAAAATAAACTCCTTTTTAAAATTGATTCTTAAGACATTTTACTTAAAACCATTTTTTGTATTAGGTACTTTACACAAAGTTTTTTCATGGTATATGTACTCTGATTCCACATAAAAAAACAATCCATTAAACAGGGAATACAGGGAATATGTTTCACAAATTTGTCATTTTATTTACTCTCTCTCTCTCTCTCTCTCTCTCTCTCTTTCTTCTTCTTCTTCTTTTTCTTCTTCTTCTTCTTCTTCTTCTTCTTCTGCTTCTTCTTCTTCTTCTTCTTCTTCTTCTTCTTCTTCTTCTTCTTCTTCTTCTTCGTGAACATACCTGAAGGAGTAATAAATAAAATTTTAATGTAACATATTGAGTGAAAACGTGGAATTAAAGTAAATTTTTCTTTCTTTCTTTCTTTTTTCTTTCTTTCTTTCTTTCTTTATTTTTCTTTCTTTCTTTCTGTATTTCTTTCTTTCTTTTTCAGTAAATGCTCACTCTGAAAATAATATCATTGTTTTAATGGAGAGATTTTCAAATTGTTTTCTGAAAAGTAAATATTTTAATCTTTGTGGTAGGCATGGTGGGTAGATTTATCTCACATTATTTGATTCTACCATTGTAGAATTCAATAAACCATAGACAGTATGTAAATAAATCTAGTTATCAATTAATTTTTCTTGGGTCAGGTCTTTAGTGTTGTATTGACAAAGTCCACACTGAACCTCAGGTTGTCAAGGACAAATAAGTTTTGTTTTAGTATGTTTTCTGAATTTGCATTAAATACAATTATTTTGGTTTTGTGTGTAAAGATAAATTTTAATAAACACAGGTTCCACAAAAGTCCTACTGCTAAGTCAAACAAAATATTTAATACTCTACACAGAAACTCTGAAACATTTTCAAAGAAATATTTAAAAGCCTAAATAAATATGGTCAGATCCTTGCTCATGAATTAGAAGAGTCAGTGTGGCAAAACTGTTCACTTTCAACAAAGTTACCTGTAGATTCATTTTAGTAGTAAACAAAAATCTCCAGAGTGTGTGTGTGAGTGTGTGTGTGTGTATGTGCTTGTGTCTGTGTGTGTGCTATGTGTTTATGTGTGTGTGTATCTAAATTAGTAAGACGTTTTAAAAATTTTAGCATTGGCATGTTGAATAAGGCAGAAATATTTTTGAGAAGTGAATCATTAGATACCAAAAGTTTTTTTTTTTTTTTCCGATTTTAGAAAAATAGTTTTCAGTGGCTCTGGGTGAGGAACAGTGTGTAGATGCCGAGTGCTCGGTTACATCAGGCAGCAGCCCCTCGAGGTGGTCCGTGGGTCCCCCTGCTGGTGGAAAAGATCCTCCCGGTTCTCCTTCTCCCGCACCACAGAAGACTGCTTCACTGCTCCTGTGGCCACTTCCTCTCCATCGGCGTGGACCAGCACAGTGCGGAAACTTTCGCCCGAGCCCCAGCTGCTCTGGCTCTTCCACACCAGGGTGGCGGGGGGCTGTGGGCCACCCCGGCACCAGCTGCCCACACCGTGACTGTCTGGCCGGCCCGCAGGACGTACTTGGGTGTGAACTTACAGGCGATCTCATCGCCCTCCAGGACCTGCCTCTTAATCCTCCAGTTCCCCAGGGACTGATCCTTGTCTGAGTCCTTCTTGAGCCGCAGGAACCTGCCCTCCAGGTCAGTCTCCTCCGTGCTGACGCTGCAGGTGGCCGAGGCCTGCTGGGCCAGGAGGAAGCTGCTGCTGCTGCTGCCCGAGCCAATGCTGCCCGAGCCAATGCCACTTGAGCCGCTGCCTGGGGGCTCCTCCGCCTCCAGACGCAGCCGCTTGCTTCGGCTTGAACGCCCAGCTCTGGACATGCTGCTGCTGCTGCTGCTCCAGGTGGCCCGTGAGATGGTGACCCGTGAGGAGGGGCTGGGAGCCAGCTTCAGCCTCTCCTCCTCGCCCTCTAGGAGCTTGCGGTAGGCGCTGATCTCCATGTCCAAGGTCAACTGGACGTCCAGCAACTCCTGGTACTCGGCCAGCTGTTGCTGCATCACATCACGCATCTCCATCATCTCCTGCTCCTTGGCGTCCAGCGTCTTCCGGAACTTCTCCCGCTCCTCAGTCCTGGCCCCTTCCAGCTCTCGGATGCGGTCCTCAGCAGCACTGGCCTGCTTCTGGAGGCTGGAGATCTGGTAGCTGGGGGACTCGATCCGCATGCGGGCCTCCTTCAGCTCCTCACCGGCAGCATACCAAAAGTTTTTATGAACACTTTTTAAGCTACAGTAATCAAGGCAGCTTTTTATAATACAAAAATATTCACAGAAAATTAGAATTAATCCTGAAACATAGTCACATAGACATGGAAATTGTATTGGAAACAAACCTACTACCGATCAACTTTATATTACACCATGTGTGGAAGTTAAATATACAAATGCAATCGGATGAAATCTGACTACTATTATATATCATACAAAAAAGAGATCAATGCAGAAAATAAATAAATATTTTTGAAGTTTGTAGAGGAGACTCTCTTTTTTTTAAAAATATTTATTTATTTTTAGTTCTTGGCGGACACAACACCTTTGTTTGTTTGTGGTGCTGAGGATCGAACCCGGGCCGCACGCATGCCAGGCGAGCGCGCTACCGCTTGAGCCACATCCCCAGCCAAACAGAGGAGACTCTCTTAATGTTTTTGTCATCTGCGTACCTCACTTTCTTAGAGTGTTCTATTTTAAAATCAAGAAGATGATTTCCATAAATTAGATTACATTAAAATTAAAAGTATTCACTAAAATAAACTAATTGATTCTTAAGACATTTTACTTAAAACCATTTTTTGTATTAGGTACTTTACACAAAGTTTTTTCATGGTATATGTACTCTGATTCCACATAAAAAAAACAATCCATTAAACAGGGAATACAGGGAATATGTTTCACAAATTTGTCATTTTATTTACTCTCTCTCTCTCTCTCTCTCTCTCTCTTTCTTCTTCTTCTTCTTTTTCTTCTTCTTCTTCTTCTTCTTCTTCTTCTTCTGCTTCTTCTTCTTCTTCTTCTTCTTCTTCTTCTTCTTCTTCTTCTTCGTGAACATACCTGAAGGAGTAATAAATAAAATTTTAATGTAACATATTGAGTGAAAACGTGGAATTAAAGTAAATTTTTCTTTCTTTCTTTCTTTTTTCTTTCTTTCTTTCTTTCTTTATTTTTCTTTCTTTCTTTCTGTATTTCTTTCTTTCTTTTTCAGTAAATGCTCACTCTGAAAATAATATCATTGTTTTAATGGAGAGATTTTCAAATTGTTTTCTGAAAAGTAAATATTTTAATCTTTGTGGTAGGCATGGTGGGTAGATTTATCTCACATTATTTGATTCTACCATTGTAGAATTCAATAAACCATAGACAGTATGTAAATAAATCTAGTTATCAATTAATTTTCTTGGGTCAGGTCTTTAGTGTTGTATTGACAAAGTCCACACTGAACCTCAGGTTGTCAAGGACAAATAAGTTTTGTTTTAGTATGTTTTCTGAATTTGCATTAAATACAATTATTTTGGTTTGTGTGTAAAGATAAATTTTAATAAACACAGGTTCCACAAAAGTCCTACTGCTAAGTCAAACAAAATATTTAATACTCTACACAGAAACTCTGAAACATTTTCAAAGAAATATTTAAAAGCCTAAATAAATATGGTCAGATCCTTGCTCATGAATTAGAAGAGTCAGTGTGGCAAAACTGTTCACTTCAACAAAGTTACCTGTAGATTCATTTTAGTAGTAAACAAAAATCTCCAGAGTGTGTGTGTGAGTGTGTTGTGTGTGTATGTGCTTGTGTCTGTGTGTGTGCTATGTGTTTATGTGTGTGTGTATCTAAATTAGTAAGACGTTTTAAAAATTTTAGCATTGGCATGTTGAATAAGGCAGAAATATTTTTGAGAAGTGAATCATTAGATACCAAAAGTTTTTTTTTTTTTTTCCGATTTTAGAAAATAGTTTTCAGTGGCTCTGGGTGAGGAACAGTGTGTAGATGCCGAGTGCTCGGTTACATCAGGCAGCAGCCCCTCGAGGTGGTCGTGGGTCCCCCTGCTGGTGGAAAAGATCCTCCCGGTTCTCCTTCTCCCGCACCACAGAAGACTGCTTCACTGCTCCTGTGGCCACTTCCTCTCCATCGGTGTGGACCAGCACAGTGCGGAAACTTTCGCCCGAGCCCCAGCTGCTCTGGCTCTTCCACACCAGGGTGGCGGGGGGCTGTGGGCCACCCCGGCACCAGCTGCCCACACCGTGACTGTCTGGCCGGCCCGCAGGACGTACTTGGGTGTGAACTTACAGGCGATCTCATCGCCCTCCAGGACCTGCCTCTTAATCCTCCAGTTCCCC
Source organism: Urocitellus parryii (assembly GCF_045843805.1). Classification (NCBI taxonomy): domain Eukaryota; kingdom Metazoa; phylum Chordata; class Mammalia; order Rodentia; family Sciuridae; genus Urocitellus; species Urocitellus parryii. The sequence goes on from NW_027553112.1 coordinate 181,351, forward strand.
AGGGACTGATCCTTGTCTGAGTCCTTCTTGAGCCGCAGGAACCTGCCCTCCAGGTCAGTCTCCTCCGTGCTGACGCTGCAGGTGGCCGAGGCCTGCTGGGCCAGGAGGAAGCTGCTGCTGCTGCTGCCCGAGCCAATGCTGCCCGAGCCAATGCCACTTGAGCCGCTGCCTGGGGGCTCCTCCGCCTCCAGACGCAGCCGCTTGCTTCGGCTTGAACGCCCAGCTCTGGACATGCTGCTGCTGCTGCTGCTCCAGGTGGCCCGTGAGATGGTGACCCGTGAGGAGGGGCTGGGAGCCAGCTTCAGCCTCTCCTCCTCGCCCTCTAGGAGCTTGCGGTAGGCGCTGATCTCCATGTCCAAGGTCAACTGGACGTCCAGCAACTCCTGGTACTCGGCCAGCTGTTGCTGCATCACATCACGCATCTCCATCATCTCCTGCTCCTTGGCGTCCAGCGTCTTCCGGAACTTCTCCCGCTCCTCAGTCCTGGCCCCTTCCAGCTCTCGGATGCGGTCCTCAGCAGCACTGGCCTGCTTCTGGAGGCTGGAGATCTGGTAGCTGGGGGACTCGATCCGCATGCGGGCCTCCTTCAGCTCCTCACCGGCAGCATACCAAAAGTTTTTATGAACACTTTTTAAGCTACAGTAATCAAGGCAGCTTTTTATAATACAAAAATATTCACAGAAAATTAGAATTAATCCTGAAACATAGTCACATAGACATGGAAATTGTATTGGAAACAAACCTACTACCGATCAACTTTATATTACACCATGTGTGGAAGTTAAATATACAAATGCAATCGTATGAAATCTGACTACTATTATATATCATACAAAAAAGAGATCAATGCAGAAAATAAATAAATATTTTTGAAGTTTGTAGAGGAGACTCTCTTTTTTTTAAAAATATTTATTTATTTTTAGTTCTTGGCGGACACAACACCTTTGTTTGTTTGTGGTGCTGAGGATCGAACCCGGGCCGCACGCATGCCAGGCGAGCGCGCTACCGCTTGAGCCACATCCCCAGCCAAACAGAGGAGACTCTCTTAATGTTTTTGTCATCTGCGTACCTCACTTTCTTAGAGTGTTCTATTTTAAAATCAAGAAGATGATTTCCATAAATTAGAATTACATTAAAATTAAAAGTATTCACTAAAATAAACTCCTTTTTAAAATTGATTCTTAAGACATTTTACTTAAAACCATTTTTTGTATTAGGTACTTTACACAAAGTTTTTTCATGGTATATGTACTCTGATTCCACATAAAAAACAATCCATTAAACAGGGAATACAGGGAATATGTTTCACAAATTTGTCATTTTATTTACTCTCTCTCTCTCTCTCTCTCTTTCTTCTTCTTCTTCTTCTTTTTCTTCTTCTTCTTCTTCTTCTTCTTCTTCTTCTTCTTCTTCTTCTTCTTCTTCTTCTTCTTCTTCTTCTTCTTCGTGAACATACCTGAAGGAGTAATAAATAAAATTTTAATGTAACATATTGAGTGAAAACGTGGAATTAAAGTAAATTTTTCTTTCTTTCTTTCTTTTTCTTTCTTTCTTTCTTTCTTTATTTTTCTTTCTTTCTTTCTGTATTTCTTTCTTTCTTTTTCAGTAAATGCTCACTCTGAAAATAATATCATTGTTTTAATGGAGAGATTTTCAAATTGTTTTCTGAAAAGTAAATATTTTAATCTTTGTGGTAGGCATGGTGGGTAGATTTATCTCACATTATTTGATTCTACCATTGTAGAATTCAATAAACCATAGACAGTATGTAAATAAATCTAGTTATCAATAATTTTTCTTGGGTCAGGTCTTTAGTGTTGTATTGACAAAGTCCACACTGAACCTCAGGTTGTCAAGGACAAATAAGTTTTGTTTTAGTATGTTTTCTGAATTTGCATTAAATACAATTATTTTGGTTTTGTGTGTAAAGATAAATTTTAATAACACAGGTTCCACAAAAGTCCTACTGCTAAGTCAAACAAAATATTTAATACTCTACACAGAAACTCTGAAACATTTTCAAAGAAATATTTAAAAGCCTAAATAATATGGTCAGATCCTTGCTCATGAATTAGAAGAGTCAGTGTGGCAAACTGTTCACTTTCAACAAGTTACCTGTAGATTCATTTTAGTAGTAAACAAAAATCTCCAGAGTGTGTGTGTGAGTGTGTGTGTGTGTATGTGCTTGTGTCTGTGTGTGTGCTATGTGTTTATGTGTGTGTGTATCTAAATTAGTAAGACGTTTTAAAAATTTTAGCATTGGCATGTTGAATAAGGCAGAAATATTTTTGAGAAGTGAATCATTAGATACAAAAGTTTTTTTTTTTTTTCCGATTTTAGAAAAATAGTTTTCAGTGGCTCTGGGTGAGGAACAGTGTGTAGATGCCGAGTGCTCGGTTACATCAGGCAGCAGCCCCTCGAGGTGGTCCGTGGGTCCCCCTGCTGGTGGAAAAGATCCTCCCGGTTCTCCTTCTCCCGCACCACAGAAGACTGCTTCACTGCTCTGTGGCCACTTCCTCTCCATCGGCGTGGACCAGCACAGTGCGGAAACTTTCGCCCGAGCCCCCAGCTTGCTCTGGCTCTTCCACACCAGGGTGGCGGGGGGCTGTGGGCCACCCCGGCAACCAGCTGCCCACACCGTGACTGTCTGGCCGGCCCGCAGGACGTACTTGGGTGTGAACTTACAGGCGATCTCATCGCCCTCCAGACCTGCCTCTTAATCCTCCAGTTCCCCAGGGACTGATCCTTGTCTGAGTCCTTCTTGAGCCGCAGGAACTGCCCTCCAGGTCAGTCTCCTCCGTGCTGACGCTGCAGGTGGCCGAGGCCTGCTGGGCCAGGAGGAAGCTGCTGCTGCTGCTGCCCGAGCCAATGCTGCCCGAGCCAATGCCACTTGAGCCGCTGCCTGGGGGCTCCTCCGCCTCCAGACGCAGCCGCTTGCTTCGGCTTGAACGCCCAGCTCTGGACATGCTGCTGCTGCTGCTGCTCCAGGTGGCCCGTGAGATGGTGACCCGTGAGGAGGGGCTGGGAGCCAGCTTCAGCCTCTCCTCCTCGCCCTCTAGGAGCTTGCGGTAGGCGCTGATCTCCATGTCCAAGGTCAACTGGACGTCCAGCAACTCCTGGTACTCGGCCAGCTGTTGCTGCATCACATCACGCATCTCCATCATCTCCTGCTCCTTGGCGTCCAGCGTCTTCCGGAACTTCTCCCGCTCCTCAGTCCTGGCCCCTTCCAGCTCTCGGATGCGGTCCTCAGCAGCACTGGCCTGCTTCTGGAGGCTGGAGATCTGGTAGCTGGGGGACTCGATCCGCATGCGGGCCTCCTTCAGCTCCTCACCGGCAGCATACCAAAAGTTTTTATGAACACTTTTTAAGCTACAGTAATCAAGGCAGCTTTTTATAATACAAAAATATTCACAGAAAATTAGAATTAATCCTGAAACATAGTCACATAGACATGGAAATTGTATTGGAAACAAACCTACTACCGATCAACTTTATATTACACCATGTGTGGAAGTTAAATATACAAATGCAATCGGATGAAATCTGACTACTATTATATACCATACAAAAAAGAGATCAATGCAGAAAATAAATAAATATTTTTGAAGTTTGTAGAGGAGACTCTCTTTTTTTTTTAAATATTTATTTATTTTAGTTCTTGGCGGACACAACACCTTTGTTTTGTTTGTGGTGCTGAGGGATCGAACCCGGGCCGCACGCATGCCAGGCGAGCGCGCTACCGCTTGAGCCACATCCCCAGCCAAAACAGAGGAGACTCTCTTAATGTTTTTGTCATCTGCGTACCTCACTTTCTTAGAGTGTTCTATTTTAAAATCAAGAAGATGATTTCCATAAATTAGATTACATTAAAATTAAAAGTATTCACTAAAATAAACTCCTTTTAAAATTGATTCTTAAGACATTTTACTTAAAACCATTTTTTGTATTAGGTACTTTACACAAAGTTTTTTCATGGTATATGTACTCTGATTCCACATAAAAAAACAATCCATTAAACAGGGAATACAGGGAATATGTTTCACAAATTTGTCATTTTATTTACTCTCTCTCTCTCTCTCTCTCTCTCTCTTTCTTCTTCTTCTTCTTTTTCTTCTTCTTCTTCTTCTTCTTCTTCTTCTTCTGCTTCTTCTTCTTCTTCTTCTTCTTCTTCTTCTTCTTCTTCTTCTTCTTCTTCGTGAACATACCTGAAGGAGTAATAAATAAAATTTTAATGTAACATATTGAGTGAAAACGTGGAATTAAAGTAAATTTTTCTTTCTTTCTTTCTTTTTTCTTTCTTTCTTTCTTTCTTTATTTTTCTTTCTTTCTTTCTGTATTTCTTTCTTTCTTTTTCAGTAAATGCTCACTCTGAAAATAATATCATTGTTTTAATGGAGAGATTTTCAAATTGTTTTCTGAAAAGTAAATATTTTAATCTTTGTGGTAGGCATGGTGGGTAGAATTTATCTCACATTATTTGATTCTACCATTGTAGAATTCAATAAACCATAGACAGTATGTAAATAAATCTAGTTATCAATTAATTTTTCTTGGGTCAGGTCTTTAGTGTTGTATTGACAAAGTCCACACTGAACCTCAGGTTGTCAAGGACAAATAAGTTTTGTTTTAGTATGTTTTCTGAATTTGCATTAAATACAATTATTTTGGTTTTGTGTGTAAAGATAAATTTTAATAAACACAGGTTCCACAAAAGTCCTACTGCTAAGTCAAACAAAATATTTAATACTCTACACAGAAACTCTGAAACATTTTCAAAGAAATATTTAAAAGCCTAAATAAATATGGTCAGATCCTTGCTCATGAATTAGAAGAGTCAGTGTGGCAAAACTGTTCACTTTCAACAAAGTTACCTGTAGATTCATTTTAGTAGTAAACAAAAATCTCCAGAGTGTGTGTGTGAGTGTGTGTGTGTGTATGTGCTTGTGTCTGTGTGTGTGCTATGTGTTTATGTGTGTGTGTATCTAAATTAGTAAGACGTTTTAAAATTTTAGCATTGGCATGTTGAATAAGGCAGAAATATTTTTGAGAAGTGAATCATTAGATACCAAAAGTTTTTTTTTTTTTTCCGATTTTAGAAAAATAGTTTCAGTGGCTCTGGGTGAGGAACAGTGTGTAGATGCCGAGTGCTTCGGTTACATCAGGCAGCAGCCCCTCGAGGTGGTCCGTGGGTCCCCCTGCTGGTGGAAAAGATCCTCCCGGTTCTCCTTCTCCCCGCACCACAGAAGACTGCTTCACTGCTCCCTGTGGCCACTTCCTCTCCATCGGCGTGGACCAGCACAGTGCGGAAACTTCGCCCGAGCCCCAGCTGCTCTGGCTCTTCCACACCAGGGTGGCGGGGGGCTGTGGGCCACCCCGGCACCAGCTGCCCACACCGTGACTGTCTGGCCGGCCCGCAGGACGTACTTGGGTGTGAACTTACAGGCGATCTCATCGCCCTCCAGGACCTGCCTCTTAATCCTCCAGTTCCCCAGGGACTGATCCTTGTCTGAGTCCTTCTTGAGCCGCAGGAACCTGCCCTCCAGGTCAGTCTCCTCCGTGCTGACGCTGCAGGTGGCCGAGGCCTGCTGGGCCAGGAGGAAGCTGCTGCTGCTGCTGCCCGAGCCAATGCTGCCCGAGCCAATGCCACTTGAGCCGCTGCCTGGGGGCTCCTCCGCCTCCAGACGCAGCCGCTTGCTTCGGCTTGAACGCCCAGCTCTGGACATGCTGCTGCTGCTGCTGCTCCAGGTGGCCCGTGAGATGGTGACCCGTGAGGAGGGGCTGGGAGCCAGCTTCAGCCTCTCCTCCTCGCCCTCTAGAGCTTGCGGTAGGCGCTGATCTCCATGTCCAAGGTCAACTGGACGTCCAGCAACTCCTGGTACTCGGCCAGCTGTTGCTGCATCACATCACGCATCTCCATCATCTCCTGCTCCTTGGCGTCCAGCGTCTTCCGGAACTTCTCCCGCTCCTCAGTCCTGGCCCCTTCCAGCTCTCGGATGCGGTCTCAGCAGCACTGGCCTGCTTCTGGAGGCTGGAGATCTGGTAGCTGGGGGACTCGATCCGCATGCGGGCCTCCTTCAGCTCCTCACCGGCAGCATACCAAAAGTTTTTATGAACACTTTTTAAGCTACAGTAATCAAGGCAGCTTTTTATAATACAAAAATATTCACAGAAAATTAGAATTAATCCTGAAACATAGTCACATAGACATGGAAATTGTATTGGAAACAAAACCTACTACCGATCAACTTTATATTACACCATGTGTGGAAGTTAAATATACAAATGCAATCGGATGAAATCTGACTACTATTATATACCATACAAAAAAGAGATCAATGCAGAAAATAAATAAATATTTTGAAGTTTGTAGAGGAGACTCTCTTTTTTTTTAAATATTTATTTATTTTTAGTTCTTGGCGGACACAACACCTTTGTTTGTTTGTGGTGCTGAGGATCGAACCCGGGCCGCACGCATGCCAGGCGAGCGCGCTACCGCTTGAGCCACATCCCCAGCCAAACAGAGGAGACTCTCTTAATGTTTTTGTCATCTGCGTACCTCACTTTCTTAGAGTGTTCTATTTTAAATCAAGAAGATGATTTCCATAAATTAGATTACATTAAAATTAAAAGTATTCACTAAAATAAACTCCTTTTTAAAATTGATTCTTAAGACATTTTACTTAAAACCATTTTTTGTATTAGGTACTTTACACAAAGTTTTTTCATGGTATATGTACTCTGATTCCACATAAAAAAACAATCCATTAAACAGGGAATACAGGGAATATGTTTCACAAATTTGTCATTTTATTTACTCTCTCTCTCTCTCTCTCTTCTCTTTCTTCTTCTCTTCTTCTTTTCTTCTTCTTCTTCTTCTTCTTCTTCTTCTTCTTCTTCTGCTTCTTCTTCTTCTGCTTCTTCTTCTTCTTCTTCTTTTTCTTCTTCTTCTTCTTCTTCTTCTTCTTCTTCTTCTTCGTGAACATACCTGAAGGAGTAATAAATAAAATTTTAATGTAACATATTGAGTGAAAACGTGGAATAAAGTAAATTTTTCTTTCTTTCTTTCTTTTTCTTTCTTTCTTTCTTTCTTTATTTTTCTTTCTTTCTTTCTGTATTTCTTTCTTTCTTTTTTAGTAAATGCTCACTCTGAAATAATATCATTGTTTTAATGGAGAGATTTTCAAATTGTTTTCTGAAAAGTAAATATTTTAATCTTTGTGGTAGGCATGGTGGGTAGATTTATCTCACATTATTTGATTCTACCATTGTAGAATTCAATAAACCATAGACAGTATGTAAATAAATCTAGTTATCAATTAATTTTTCTTGGGTCAGGTCTTTAGTGTTGTATTGACAAAGTCCACACTGAACCTCAGGTTGTCAAGGACAAATAAGTTTTGTTTTAGTATGTTTTCTGAATTTGCATTAAATACAATTATTTTGGTTTTGTGTGTAAAGATAAATTTTAATAAACACAGGTTCCACAAAGTCCTACTGCTAAGTCAAACAAAATATTTAATACTCTACACAGAAACTCTGAAACATTTTCAAAGAAATATTTAAAAGCCTAAATAAATATGGTCAGATCCTTGCTCATGAATTAGAAGAGTCAGTGTGGCAAAACTGTTCACTTTCAACAAAGTTACCTGTAGATTCATTTTAGTAGTAAACAAAAATCTCCAGAGTGTGTGTGTGAGTGTGTGTGTGTGTATGTGCTTGTGTCTGTGTGTGTGCTATGTGTTTATGTGTGTGTGTATCTAAATTAGTAAGACGTTTTAAAAATTTTAGCATTGGCATGTTGAATAAGGCAGAAATATTTTTGAGAAGTGAATCATTAGATACCAAAAGTTTTTTTTTTTTTCCGATTTTAGAAAAATAGTTTTCAGTGGCTCTGGGTGAGGAACAGTGTGTAGATGCCGAGTGCTCGGTTACATCAGGCAGCAGCCCCTCGAGGTGGTCCGTGGGTCCCCCTGCTGGTGGAAAAGATCCTCCCGGTTCTCCTTCTCCCGCACCACAGAAGACTGCTTCACTGCTCCTGTGGCCACTTCCTCTCCATCGGCGTGGACCAGCACAGTGCGGAAACTTTCGCCCGAGCCCCAGCTGCTCTGGCTCTTCCACACCAGGGTGGCGGGGGCTGTGGGCCACCCCGGCACCAGCTGCCCACACCGTGACTGTCTGGCCGGCCCGCAGGACGTACTTGGGTGTGAACTTACAGGCGATCTCATCGCCCTCCAGGACCTGCCTCTTAATCCTCCAGTTCCCCAGGGACTGATCCTTGTCTGAGTCCTTCTTGAGCCGCAGGAACCTGCCCTCCAGGTCAGTCTCCTCCGTGCTGACGCTGCAGGTGGCCGAGGCCTGCTGGGCCAGGAGGAAGCTGCTGCTGCTGCTGCCCGAGCCAATGCTGCCCGAGCCAATGCCACTTGAGCCGCTGCCTGGGGGCTCCTCCGCCTCCAGACGCAGCCGCTTGCTTCGGCTTGAACGCCCAGCTCTGGACATGCTGCTGCTGCTGCTGCTCCAGGTGGCCCGTGAGATGGTGACCCGTGAGGAGGGGCTGGGAGCCAGCTTCAGCCTCTCCTCCTCGCCCTCTAGGAGCTTGCGGTAGGCGCTGATCTCCATGTCCAAGGTCAACTGGACGTCCAGCAACTCCTGGTACTCGGCCAGCTGTTGCTGCATCACATCACGCATCTCCATCATCTCCTGCTCCTTGGCGTCCAGCGTCTTCCGGAACTTCTCCCGCTCCTCAGTCCTGGCCCCTTCCAGCTCTCGGATGCGGTCCTCAGCAGCACTGGCCTGCTTCTGGAGGCTGGGAGATCTGGTAGCTGGGGGACTCGATCCGCATGCGGGCCTCCTTCAGCTCCTCACCGGCAGCATACCAAAAGTTTTTATGAACACTTTTTAAGCTACAGTAATCAAGGCAGCTTTTTATAATACAAAAATATTCACAGAAAATTAGAATTAATCCTGAAACATAGTCACATAGACATGGAAATTGTATTGGAAACAAACCTACTACCGATCAACTTTATATTACACCATGTGTGGAAGTTAAATATACAAATGCAATCGGATGAAATCTGACTACTATTATATACCATACAAAAAAGAGATCAATGCAGAAAATAAATAAATATTTTTGAAGTTTGTAGAGGAGACTCTCTTTTTTTTTTAAATATATATTTATTTTTAGTTCTTGGCGGACACAACACCTTTGTTTGTTTGTGGTGCTGAGGATCGAACCCGGGCCGCACGCATGCCAGGCGAGCGCGCTACCGCTTGAGCCACATCCCCAGCCAAACAGAGGAGACTCTCTTAATGTTTTTGTCATCTGCGTACCTCACTTTCTTAGAGTGTTCTATTTTAAAATCAAGAAGATGATTTCCATCAATTAGATTACATAAAAATTAAAAGTATTCACTAAAATAAACTCCTTTTTAAAATTGATTCTTAAGACATTTTACTTAAAACCATTTTTTGTATTAGGTACTTTACACAAAGTTTTTTCATGGTATATGTACTCTGATTCCACATAAAAAAACAATCCAATTAAACAGGAATACAGGGAATATGTTTCACAAATTTGTCATTTTATTTACTCTCTCTCTCTCTCTCTCTTCTTCTTCTTCTTCTTTTTCTTTCTTCTTCTTCTTCTTCTTCTTCTTCTTCTTCTTCTTCTTCTTCTTCTTCTCTGCTTCTTCTTCTTCTGCTTCTTCTTCTTCTTCTTCTTCTTCTTCTTCTTCTTCTTCTTCTTCTTCGTGAACATACCTGAAGGAGTAATAAATAAAATTTTAATGTAACATATTGAGTGAAACGTGAATTAAAGTAAATTTTTCTTTCTTTCTTTCTTTTTTCTTTCTTTCTTTCTTTCTTTATTTTTCTTTCTTTCTTTCTGTATTTCTTTCTTTCTTTTTTAGTAAATGCTCACTCTGAAAATAATATCATTGTTTTAATGGAGAGATTTTCAAATTGTTTTCTGAAAAGTAAATATTTTAATCTTTGTGGTAGGCATGGTGGGTAGATTTATCTCACATTATTTGATTCTACCATTGTAGAATTCAATAAACCATAGACAGTATGTAAATAAATCTAGTTATCAATTAATTTTTCTTGGGTCAGGTCTTTA